>NW_007232424.1:24922-60159 GCF_000164805.1 Carlito syrichta
TGAGGTCTCGCCAAGTTGCCCAGGCGGGTCTCGAACCCGCGGGCTCAGGCAATCCACTCACCTCAGCCTCCTAAAGCGCGGGATTACAGGCTGAGCCACTGAGGAAACTGGAGGCCTTCTTTAATTCTGGACTTTATGAAGTCAACCCAAGGGTCATCTGGAAATGACTGGGCCCACACTGTGTAATGAGACTCATAACACACTCTACTCTTTTTGAAAAGTAGAACATAGAGATTAAGGATAGGCCAGGGAGTAGGATTGGGCTTGAATCCTGTGTCGTCATTTTGAGTGGTATGCTTGGGATATGAGTTTCACAGTCTTTCTGCTATTTTTTTAAAAAATTAATTTAGTTTTTTAGTTGCCCCATTTCCAAAATGGGAATAATAATAATTATTGTCTATTATAGTTGTTGTCAAATGGGGCAGGTGGAGTGCTTAGTCTAGCTACTGGCACACCAACACTGGGTGCAAAAGAGAGCCAGTGGGCTCTGCTTTAAATTTTCCGTTCTTCCCCATGAAGACCTCAGACGATCTGCTGCCTTTGTCTTCTTTTCTGATCTGGTCCTGATGACTCCTGGCCTCTGCTGAGCCCTTCTGCCTGTCTATGTGTTCCAGTTTCACTGTCTTGTTGTGTATGTTTAAGGTACACAAAATGATATTAAGGGATACAGATAACTAGATAGCAAAAAGATTACTATAGTAAAGCAAATTAACATACCCATCATCTCACAGAGTTACTCATTTTTGTTTGCCTGTTTTTGTGGCAAGAGCAGCTGGAATCTGCTCATGTAGCATGAATCCCATGTATAGTACAACTTTATTACCTGTAGTCTTCGTGCTGTTCATTAGATCTCTAGACTTGTTCATCCTACATATCTGCTATTTTGTTTCCTCTGACCTACAGCTCTTCATTTTCCATCTCCCCTCATAATCACTGTTTTGTTCTCTATCTCTGTATATCTGATTTCTTTTGGGATGTGTGTGTGTGTGTGTGTGTGTGTGTGTGTGTGTGTGTGTGTGTGTGTGTGTGTGTGGCAAATAGGTGATTGGTTCTTCCACCATGACAATACACCTGCTCACACCACACACTGGGTGTTCGGCAGTTTTTGACCAATAATGGCATGACCCCCATGCCCCAACCTCCCTGTTCACCTGATCTCACCCAGAGTGACTTTTTTTTTTTGTTTCCCTGGGTGTAAAAGGTCCTCACTGGGAAACATTTTGCCAATATGAGAGAGGTGAAACAAAAAATGGCAGAAGCACCAAAAGTCACCAAAATGCAGAGTTCATAAACTGTTGGGAGCAGTGGAAAAAGTATCTCGATAGGTGTGGAGTACTTTGAAGGTGACTGAAGTTTAAACATGTAAGAATGAATACACATGTAAGAATGAATACACAATTTTTAATAAATAAATTCCATTTATTTAGGGGTCTTCTCTTGTATTTCACTTAACCTAATGTCCCTTCGTCTCATGCGTGTTGTAGCAAATGGCAAGATCTCATTCTTTTTTAGTACTGAATAATGCTCCATTGTATATAGGTTCCATAGTTTCTTTATCTGTCTGTCAACTGACACTTAGGTTATTTCTCTCTCTTGACTATTGTGAATAATGCTGCAATGATCATGGTAGCACAGGTATCTTTACAAGGTGGTGATTTCATTTCCTTTGGGTATGTGCCACAAGAAGGATTTCTGGGTCAAATGGCAGTTCTGTTTTTAATTTATTTAGAAACTGTTGTCATAATGGCTGTACCACTCTACATTCCCGTCAGCCATGCACAAGAGTTCCCTTTTTACCCTTGCCAACATTTGTTATCTTTTGATTTTTTGGTAATAGCCATCCTAATGGGTGCAATGTGGTATCACATGGTGGTTTTTATTTGCATTTCCCTGATGATTAATAATGTTGAGCACCTTTTCATATGCTTGCTGGCTATCTTTATATCTTCCTTAGAGAAATATCTATTAAGGCATTTTGCCCATTTAAAAAAATCAGATTATTTGTTTTCCCACTATTGAGGGATGTGAATACTTTATACATTTCGGATGTTATTTCTTTATCAGAGAAATGGTTTAAAACTTTTTCCCCCAATCTGTAGGCTGCCATTTTATTTTGTTGATTGTTTCCTTTGTGGTACAGAAGCTTTTTAGTTTGATGAAGTCAAATGTATTTATTTTTCCTTTTGTCGTCTGAACTTGATGTGGTATTCAGAAAAAGTCATTGTGAAGGCCAATGTTCAGGATGTTTTCCTTTATGTTTTCTTTTAGGAGTTTTATAGTTTGGGTCTTATTTTTTTGTCATTCATCTATTTTGAGTTGATTTTTGTTTATGGTCCAATTTCATTCTTCTGCACGTGGAAATTCAGTTTTCCCAGCACGACTTATTGAAGAGACTCTTTGCTCATTGTGCCCTCTGAGTTTGTTTTATTTTCATTGTCATTTGTCTCGAGTTATTTTTCATTTTCCCTTTTGGTTTCTTTTTTGATCCATTGTTTTTCTAGGATCACATTATTTAATTTCCACAAGTTTGTGAATTTTCCAGGATTCCCCTTTTATTGATTTCTAGTTTCATACCATTATGGTCTGAAACAATACTAGATATATTTCAGTCTTCTTAAATTTGTTAAGACTTGTTTTGTGGCCTAACATGTGGTGTATCCTGGAGAATGTTCCATATGCACTGGAGAAAACTATGTATGTAATCTGCTGCTGTTGGATGGAACGTTCTGTGTATGCCTATTAGGTCCATTTGGCCAACAGTGCTATTCAAGTCCAGTATTTCCTTATTAATTTTCTGTCTGTTTGATCTAGCCATTGATGAAAGTGGGGTATTAAAGTCTCCTACTGTCATTGTTTTCCATTTTTCCCTTCACATCTATTAATCTTTGCTTTATATATTTACATGCTCTAATGTTGGGTGCATATATTTTACAGTGGTTATGGCCTGTTGATGAATTGATCCCTTAAACTTCTTTAGTGGAAGCATTGCTTCCTAATTGGTAAGTTGGACTGGGCAGAACTAGAGATACTTGAATTGACTCTTCTGTTGCAGACATTCAAGATATTCCTTTCTATCTAGTCCACTTTCATTGGGCAGCATGTTGGTTCCATGTTTTTGCTATTCGAATAGTGCTGCAATAAACTTGCGTGCGCAAGTATCTTTTTTGTATTCCCAGAAGGAGGATTGCTGGGTTGTATGGAAAATCAATATTTACATCTTTTAGAAATCGCCACACTGTTTTCCACAGAAGTTGTAATAGTTTATACTCCCACCAACAGTGTGGAAGTGTAGCCTTTTCTCCGCATCCTCTCCAACATCTGTTGTTTTTTGAATTATTAATAATAACCATTCTGGAGGGAGAGGCATACCTCATCAACAAGGATTCCTGCACTATCAATGTTTATATACCTAACCCTGAATTATACCCCACACCTTTATAATAATAATTTTAAAAATGGCCATTATTGGTATCTCAATGTGGTTTTGATTTGCATTTCTTTGATGATTAGTGAGGCTGAGTATTTTTTCATGTATCTGTTGGCTGCTTGTATATCTTCTTTTGAGAAGTGTCTATTCATATCCTTTGCCCACTTTTTAATAGGGCTGTTTGTTTTTTTCCTTTCAGCATGTTTGAGTTCCATGTAGATCCTGGATGTTAGGCCTTTGTTAGATATACAGTTGGCAAATATTTTTTCCCATTCTGTGGGCTGTCTCCCTACTCTCTTAATAGTTCCTTTTGCTTTGCAGAAGCTTTTCAGTTTGATGAGGTCCCATTTGTTAATCATATCTCTTATGGCATGGGCTTTTGGGATTTTGATCAGGAATCGGTTGCCTATTCAAATTTCTGTAAGGGTGTCTCCTGTGTTTTCTAAGCGTCTTTTAGTTTGAGGTTTTACGTTTAGGTCTTTGATCCATTTAGAGTTGATTTTTGTGTATGGTGATAGGTAGGGGTCTTGTTTCAACCTTCTGCATGTGATCAGCCAGTTTTCCCAGCATCATTTACTGAATAGGTTCTCCTCTCCCCAGTGGTTGTTGGTGGAGGCTTTGTCAAAGATGAGTTGGTTAAGAATTGAGGTTTTGTTTCTGGAATCTCTATCCTGTTCCACTGGTCTATATGCCTGTTCTTAATCTATCATACTCAGTGATATACCACAGAAACAAAGAACTGAGCACCACGTGTTCTCACTCATAAGTGGACCCTGAACATTGATCATAATTCCACATGAAAGAGATTGGCAGTAGCAGATCACTGCAGGGGAGGGGTGGAGGCACATAATATTAATAAGAGTACCTGATTCCAAACCAGGCGAAGTGAGAATCAATGGGAGGCCCAAACTTCACCTGTACAATGACCACTTATGTACCTAATCCTGAATTGTATCCCACATCTTTAAAATTAAAAAATTAATTAATTAAAAAGAGGTATTTCTTGTAGATTATTTCATTCCTGGTGTGGAGAAGGTCTGGGTTTCTCAAACTTTACTGTGCATATAGATCACTTGAGGAATCTTATTAAAATGCAGATTCTGTGTCTGAATCAGCTGTGTCTTGCTGGAGTTGATACTTCTCTTTGGTGAAATATCCAGATAGTTGAACTAAAATGTTCAGTTCTAATCCTGCAGATTAAAACACAGTGATTTCAAGAAGACTAAATAACAACAACAACAACAACAAGAATACTGAATATCCTGACCATTATCATGTCCTTTAGAATTCTCAGGGAAGAAACATTTACACTTGTGAAAGTTGGAACTTGTTCTCCTCCTCTCTATTGTCCCTGGATTTCTCTGTCTCCTTGTTCATTACCTCCCTGACCCACGAGCCACCCCCACCCTATTTTTCTGAGGCCCATTTCTGCACTGGAGAGCAGTGATGAGTCTCTCCAAGTCATACCTCTGGGAACCCACTGTTTTCGGGGATATTCCCGCCAGAGACCACAGAGCGCCACAAGTGTCTCCCACACTCTTTTCAGGGACAGAATGCGCCCAACCCCCACTGTGGGTTATGTTTCCCAAGAGTCTGCATGCCTTTTCTGCTTGACTCTGAAGGGTAAAACGTAACTGAGAGAGGCTTCTTATCTTCTGAGACCTATCTGTTACTCAGCATTTAAAAACAATCAAAGCAGAGCAGATTAAACAGTGGATCAATAACTTTTTAACCTCCAAATCTGACTTACTGAATACATGGAGTATTTGTCTCCTGGACATGGTCCCTTGATATTGGCTCCAGGGTCCCCAGATAGGCCAGAGCATCATCTACCATCAGATTTCACCTAATCTGCCATAGGTCACCCGTCATCTGAGACCAAGAAAATGTTTCTTATGGCAAATATATCTTACAGATATTGGTCTTTGAAAGGTAGTGCTGCCAGACAAAATATAAACCATCAGTTAAAGATGAATTTCAGATAAACAATGTATACTTTTTAATTTTTTAATTTTTTTTTTGAGCTGGAGTCTCACTCTGTTGCCCAGACTGGAGTGCAGTGGCCGCTTCCGGCCACCGCAGCCTCGACCCGCTGGGCTCCGGCGATCCTTCCGCCTCAGCCTTCCAAGTAGCCGGAATTACAGGCATGCGCCACCACACCCGGCTGATTTTTTTGATTTATTGTAGAGATGAGGTCTTGCCTCCCCAGGTGGGTCTCGAACCCACAGGCTCAGGCAATCCACTCACCTCAGCCTCCCAAAGGAGCGGGATTACAGGCTGAGCCACCGAGCCCGGCGAATGTATACTTTTTTAGTGTATGTTCATGCACTATGGGAAACAAACACTTATTTGTTTGTTTTTGTGTTTGCTGGTTTTGACAACTCTCAAAGCAGGACTTATTCTGTTTTATGTCCCTTGCTTTATTTTTAGTTTTTTGAGTTAGGTCTCACTCTGTCACTCAGGTTGGAGTGCAGTGGCATGATTATGGCTCACCACAGCCTCGGCCTACTGGGCTCAGGCAGTCCTTTTGCCTCAGCCTCCAGAGTAGGTGGGACTACAGGTGTGTGCCCAGCTAATTTTTTTATTTTTGTAGAAATGAGGTCTTGTTATATTGCCTAGGCTGGTCTTGAATTCCTGTGCTCAAGGAATTCTCCTACCTCAGCTTCCCAAAGTACTGGGATTAGAGGCTTATTGGTCTTGTTCTGTTTCCTTGACAATTCAATGACTTAATATTTTAGGCATCATTCTCCATATCGTTGCTCCACTCTGCTTCAAGATGTTGATTGGCCCATATTTATTTTTAAAAATAAATCAAATTCTATCTAATTTTACTTTGAGAAACTAATAATGTCATTTGACACAACTAGCTACTCCTAGTGTGCTGTAAACTTAGAGACAGGTATTATAGACCTGTAGCGAAACGAAAACTTGGTGTCATGGAATTGGGTTGCTAAGTTTGGCAAAGTTGTTTATTTGGACTTAACAAACATGGATCTTTAATTGTAGAATTAAGCCTTTAAATACTTGAATACTGTGTTTTTTCAGAAGACATATACATGTCCCTCGAAACACATGATTATTATAAAACTACACAATTACTTGATTGCCACATGAAGAGAATAAGATTCATAACACTGAGAAACTTAACTTGGAAAACTTATTTACGAATATGACATTTTGACCATATAAGTACATAAAAAGGAAATGTTCCTGATCATGGATAGTTTGAGGTCACTGTGTTTGCAAGAAGAGATGTTTAACTAGAATCAAATTTAACAATAATTTCCATCAGGCTATTTACAGTTGAGAAAATTAATTAAAATGTCATCTGTTTAATTACTATTTGTTACTCTTAATTAAAATGTTAATTGAGTACATTCGTGTGTGCAACAAACTTAATGTGTTGACTTTAAGCATGACGATGCTTTCTACCTTCTACATTCAAATGTTTAATTGTTCACTCAAGTATTTTGAAGAAAAGATGCACGTATTTAAGAAACATAAAAGCATAGTTTGAAAGATTGTTTTTCTGTTAGAGCTGTAGATAACAGATCTGTAGGAAATTAGCAGAAAGGAAATCTACCAGAAGTATGCATTTTCGTCTTGTATTTGCATATGAGAAAGAGAGGCAAAATTAATCCACTGCAAAATGTCCAAGCAGAATGACATTTCCAAGTAAAGAAATTGATTATGGGGAGATGCTCTTTAAACATATTCTTGCCTCAGTAACAGAACAGATGAAAGGATAATGAGAACCTTTATATTCTTTTACATTGATGTACACTTGACCTTTTCATTTGACCAACATTTGAAATAACTGTTTAGAACACATATAGAGGTATGCTGAAAAATTGGTTTGAATTTTCTGTTAACAACAGTTGTGATTTCTCTTTTCCATGCAAAGCTCTGGTACTGACCTCTTTTCCGTGAATAAACATATGCTGGTTGTGTTTTGAAAAGCAAGGATATCGCGTAGATCAGCATAAAAACAAAATGGTTCCTTTTCAAATAATTTATGAAGTATAATGCTTTCCAAAACAGTATTGGTTAGCAGCAACATCCACTGTGACCTACCAGCTCCCAAGCAATTGGGGAATGAAGGGACAGATGATGGAACAGACATCCTTCTCTGTCCTTACTCAGTTTGAAGTTTAAAGGTTTCTTTTTTGTTTGTTTTCTTTTCATTTTTTGTGTTGGTTTATTTATTTAAAAGATGTGGGGGTACAACTCAGGATTAGTTACATATGTGGTCATTGTACACATGAAATTTGGGCCTCCCATTGGTCCTCACTTCACCTGGCTTGGGATCAGGTACCCTTATTAATTGAAAGTGGACTGGGTAAAAAAACGTGGTACATATACAGGGTGGAATATTATGCAGCTATAAAGAAGGACAAAATTATGGACTTTGCAGTAACTTGAATGGATTTAAAATTCATCATACTCAGTGATCCAGCACATAAGGTTTTCTCTTTTCCCTCCAGAACTTACTCTTTTGCTTCTTATTGATAAACTTTATTATTATTATTACTGTTATTATTTTTGAGTCAGAGTCTCTGTCGCCTAGGCTGGACTGCAGTGGCAACTCATGGCCACTGAAGCCTCCAGGCGATCCTTCTGCCTCAGCCTTCCAAGAAGCTGGAACCACAGGCACACGCCACCACACCCAGCTATTTTTTTAATTTATTGTAGAGACAAGGTTTTGCCAAGTTGTCCAGCTAGTCTTGAACCCCTGGGCTCAGACAATTCTCACACCTTCTCCTCTCAAAGTGCTGGGATTACAGGCATGAACCACCATCCCCTGGCTCTTATCCATAAACTATGACCTTAATGTCTAGTAGCTTGAGATGAATTAGTGCTTCCTAGGAATTAAACATGTGAGCAGCTACACATTTAAATGTACTGCAGCAAAGATAGGAACAAGTACTTGTGTGAACTTTTCAGTTCAAAACATCATGGTGTGTAATCATAGTGGTGTGTTTAGAGTCTTCTAATGACCATTAATAAATGATTAAAAGCAAACATGGGGAAGTACAGGCTTGTAAAGTAAGTTTTCTGAGAACAATTTCTTTCTTTTTTTTTTTTTGATTTGGAGTCTCACTCTGTTGCCCAGACTGGAGTGCAGTGGCCGCTCCCGGCCACCGCAGCCTCGACCTGCTGGGCTCTGGCGATCCTTCCGCCTCACCCTTCCAAGTAGCTGGAACTACAGGCGCCTGCTACCATGCCCGGCTAATTTTTGATTTATTGTAGAGATGAGGTCTCACCAAGTTGCCGAGGCAGGTCTTGAGCCCGCAGGCTCAGGCAATCCACTCATCTCATTCTCCCAAGGCGCGGGATTACAGGCTGAGCCACCAAGCCCGGCAACAATTTATTTCCTCAGTGGAGATGCCATCAGTAATTTTGTGACGCTACATGGCATTTGTTAAAATTTCGATTCAGCTACTCATTAGCCAGGCGGTCACGGGCACATCATTTAACTCCTATAAGCTTTAGTATCTTCTTTAACAAAATGCGAGTAATGATTGCTCCCACATAACATCACTGTGAAGATTAAAATAAAGCACATAGCACAGTGTTGGGCTAAAGCTAGAGACCCACTCAGTGTGAGCCTCAGCTGCTACAGATGAAGCTGACAAGTCCTTATGTTGAGAAGTATCACCCTGGATATTAGTTAATACCTATTGGGATGTCTTTGAAGAGATTTAGGAACAATATAGATAGATGTGTTGGTTAACCCGCCTAAGAGCAAAGGCGATCACAATTTCACTGGTTTGCCCATTACTAGAAGTGAATATTTATTAAAGATTAGAATGAAACTTCTCCATCAGTTATGCTACTAGTAACTATCTATCAAGAGCTAGTTCATTTTGCTGTTTTCCTTCTCATCTGACAGTCTTATCTATTAGAAATGTGGGAGCTGGGCACAGTGGCTCAGCCTGTAATCCCGCACCTTTGGGAGGATGAGGTGAGTGGATTGCCTGAGCCCGCGGGTTCGAGACCTGCCTGGGCAGCGAGACCTCATCTCTACAATAAAAAAAAAAAAATATCGCTGGGCATGGTAGCGCATGCCTGTAATTCCAGCTACTTGGAAGGCTGAGGCAGAAGGATCGTCGGAGCCGAGCAGGTCAAGGCTGCGGTGGCCGGAAGCAGCCACTGCACTCCAGTCTGGGCGACAGAGTGAGACTCCAACTCAAAAAAAAAAAAATAAATAAATAAATAAAAATAAGAAAAGAAATGTGGGAAAGAGACAAAGTTAAAGGGAAAACCACAAAATGGAAAAATGCAAAATGGAAAAATGCAAAATGGAAAAAAAGTTGGCTTCCAGAAGCCAACCTTCACATTGAAGGCCAGCTTGGAAGGCGAGAAGGAGAATGACCTGGATGGCTCTTTCTACTTCCCTCCTCTCTAGGGCTTTTCACTGTGGCAGAGTAATTCTTGGTTGACTTTCTCCTTGATGAAATAGTGGAAAGAATGCATGGGCATCTCTCTTTATTCTCTACAGTGACTTTCAAGCCTTTTTTTTTTTTTTTAACTTACACTTAAAAAAAATGACTTACAATGAGAAATACATTTTATACTGCTGTCTAGTTTATGAAACATGATGAGTGCCGGGATTTTTATCTGTTGTAGTCACTGATGTATCCATGTGACTAGAAGAGTACTTGACACATGGTAGATACTCAATACATAGTCTGTCTATCTGTCCGTCCATCCCTCCATTCATCTCTATCTTTCTACATCTATCTAATCTATCTTTCTAACTACCTAATTTATCTGCCTGGAAAAGAGTTTCATCAAGCATTCTTATACTTTCTACTTGCTTACAATGCATTCTGAAATTTTTTATTCCATTTTATAAGAAGAAAAAATTGCAGTCAAGACCTACTAAATTAATTTCAGTACATTCGCTAGGGGAGAGAACCTTAATAGGTCATTCTTTCCAGTCCTGTGGGTTATAATCTGCAATTTGAAAGGCATTACTTGTCACTGGGAGTGATTGGCTTTGTGTGTAAATTGGCTTGTGTCATTGGGACTTTTCTTTCTTGCTGTCACAATGCCTCATTTAGCTTGTATATTTCCCAAGTTCATGTACTAACACACTATCCCAACCATGCTGCATGCTGGTAGAATAAGTCAACTAGTATTGGGAGTTTTAGGCTGACTTCTAAGGAAGTTCTGAAATCATTTGTTGCACTCCAATGGGTCTTAGTTTTGTGAGGCCCCAGTGTAATTATTAATTGTTGGGTAGTGCCATAGTATAGTCTTAGTCTATGCCTGACTAGAATGATTTGAGTACAGCTCACGATAATGGCAGACAGGATCAGAAGGTGTGACCTATTAAAGATTTCTCCATAATGAGTATAGTCTGTGCAGATGTTGAAATTAAAATTAATTATTAATGGATTTTTAACACTTTTAAAGTCTTTTTTTCTGATTTATTTTTGATGTCTGTACTAAAATTTTATACTCACTTTAGGTATAAAGAAGGCAGGAGATGAGGTAGAAAAATTGATGCAATTAAGTGTTTTGATAGGTGCAAGTTCTTCCATTTCCTGAGAAAATATGTGGGAGTGTAAAGGAAAATGTATTCAAAGATTACATTCATTGTGAAGGAGAACTGTTGACCTTGTTTCTGTTAGTTTTCTAATCTTCACCCCTTTTTGGATCATGTCACGAGAAAAAGCTTTATTTTGACTTAAGTCTTGAGTAAAACCTGAATAAACTATCTAGAAGAATTCATTGAATGTGAATTCTAGAATCCAGTCTAGATCTGAGTGTAATAGCCTAGCTAGGGTAGCTATAAAGTCGGGACGGAAGACCTGGATCTGGGCACCCTTCAATTGTGTGGGAGGGATGAGCACTGGGGAGATAGCAGGATTATAGAATGAGATCATCAGACTGAGGATGGCATCCTGAGGGTTGGTGAGAAGGCAGGTGGTAGCAGTCTAATGTAGCCATTGGCATCTTATGGGTGTAACAAGATCTCATGAGCTTGTGTTGATAGGTTGGGATTGTGGAAGTTCTGTGATGATCAACTCCAAAGCGAGTGATGTTTGGAATCCCAGGGAGCAGACAAAATGACACTAGGCTAACAATCCCATCACCAGGTCGACAGTCACAGATTCTGAGTTAGCACTGGCGAGAATAATTCAGAGTCCTAATTCTAGAGGATCATAACACCATGAGACCAATGACTAAAGTGCAGGAAAAAGACACAATAATGTAAGCATTATCAACACTTAGTGACAAGTGGGGACTTTGTCTTTAGTTCAAGGCACATGCCTGGTTTTCAAAACTGGGTCACAAGGGTGGGTTTAATGACCAACAGCCGGAGTAACTTGACACCATCAGAACATGAGGATCCTGCTCCTCCTTGCCAAATCAAGACCAGTCCTTGAGAGACAAAATTGGAGGTGAGTCTAAAGCTGGGTGGAGTTCAAGGGCTCCAGGTGTTCAGAAAAGGAGATAGAGAGATGGAAACCAGTCAGGACCTGGGAACAGGAGACCCCCTTATGCTCCACTCCAGGGCATTTAAAGTACATTAACAGCACCAGACTAAGAAAGGCAGGTACCTGAAGTCAGAATGGGTCAGAATCACTGAGGCACACAGACATGGAATAAGAAATCTCTTTTAAATAGTGATGTAATACAGAAGTATTATATTTGCCTTTGAAGATCGTTGACATGGGATAATTGAGAAAACAGAGACAGTGATTTTTCCACTGGGGGTAATTTGCTCTTCTAAGGACATTTGGCAATGTTGGAGACATTTTCTGATTGTCACAACTCTGGGGCTAGGGTTTGCTATTGGCAGCTCATGAACAGAGGCCAGGGATGCTGCTAAACCTCTTACAATGCACAGGATGGCACCTTCACAACAAGGAATTAACCAGCTCAAGATGTCAATAGTGCCAAGATAGAGAAAACCTGAAATTGAGTGAGATTACTACTACATAGTCTTGATTGAATATTGAATTTATATGAGCAATGTAATATATTTCTGGGTGCACATAAATTAGTTCTGACTTCGTTGCTGGCAAAAGAGAGTTTACTAGAAAGTAAATAGATGGAGAGGATACTGCCTTGGAGATGAAAATCAACCCAACCAGAAGCAGTGTGGATCTAGGCTGGACAGCATTTATCAATGGTCCTGTGTGAGAACATGTGTTTCCAGCATGAGTGGCAGGTTGTACCCAGCTATGACCTGATGTCCCTGGGATTTTGTATCGGGTTTACTAGGAGTCACTTGACCTTTCCAGCTACTCTGACTTTTGCCTTCTTTGTAACTTCTGATGGAAACAGCCTAAAGTCAAGAAATTGTGTATTTCATTTTTTCCCACTGATTTCTGCCCAATGCCCAGTATTGGTATGCTCTGACTCTGACACAGGCTTTCCATGAGATACAGAGATGAAGGAAAATAATGGCCATTTGCAATGGAGGGTACTGATGGGAGGTTGATAATTATCTCGAGAAGGTTTGGTGACTTTAAAAAAAGAACAACTGTGCCCGGACCCCATGTCTCATGTCTGTAATCCAGGGCTTTGGGAGGCCAAGGTGAGAGATTGTTTGAAGCCAGGAGTTTGAGAACAGCCTGGAAAATATAGCAAGACCTTGTCTTTAAAAACAAATTAAAAAAAAATTGACTGGGCATGGTGGGTTGTGCCTTAGTCCCAGCTACTAGGGAGGCTTCGATGGGCAGATTGCTTGAGCGCAGGAGTTTGAGGTTACGGTGAGCTATGATCGCACCACTGCCTGGGTGACAGAGTAAGACCCTGTCTTTAAAAAAAAGAGGCAACTGATTCCAAAGCTGAAACTTAAAGACATCGCTTTGGGGTAAATGAATATTGCTTGAAGAATACATGCCAGGATTATTTTTCAACCTATAAGTCTACTTGAATTTATTATCAAACAAGTGTGCTCATTGCTATTTCCTTTTTGAGATTTGTTGCTTTCATGGCTCCATTATTCAAGATGATGCCACACTGATGTGACTACTATGAGTTACACTGTTAAAGTTTGCCTCGAGGCCTGATGTACCCAGGTTACATTTTGTTTTCTTCTGTGGAAGAAAGAAAATGAGACCTTCAACAGGTATGTGAGATGTTCAAGGTACTGTAAGACTTAGCATTGGAACTGCAGTGTCCTGGTTCATGGGAGAGGTTTCTGGATAATGCAGAATCATGAAATCATGAGAACACATGATTCTCCTTACTGTCCACCAAATCTGGACTGATGGGCTGGAAATCAGCACAGCAAAGTAGTTAGAGTTTGTGGGCTCAGAAGTCAGACACACCTCAACTGGAGTCCCAGCTCTGCCCCTTATTATTATGTAAGTCCTTGGGTGTGTTGCATGATATCTATCTGCCTCAGTTTCCTCATCTGTAAAATGAGGAGAAAATTGCTGTGAGGATTTAAAAATATACGTGGCTCATTTGACATCATGCCAGTGTAAGTAAGGACACAATAAATGTCGATTCTTTTTGTTATCATCACTGTTACTGCTAGTTGCTTTGAACTCTCCACTTTTTCTGTTCTGATTGTCTCATAGTTCAAGATAGAGTGAGCTGAATGCTTGGTTCCAGGGAGGTGGGATCTTGGATACACCTCATTGGTTTTGCTCACTAAAGACAGATGTTTTGTCTTTTTTTCCTTTGGGCGTTTCCCTTTAAATTACCTTGACAGTTGTGTATATGTATGTTACAAATAAACTTTTAAAATTTATAGTGCTGTGGTCAAATTCCAAGAGGTAAATGCTTTACGAACTCAGATGTTAGTTATCATGAAATGGTCTCGAACACCTGGCCTCTGGTGATCCTCCCACCTCAGCCACTCAAAGTGCTGGGATTACAGGCGTGAGCCACCGCCCCAGCCAGTGTCATGAAATGGAAATGTTGCAGCTTCCTTCAGTACTGTGCTTCAACACCAAGTCATTCAGATCCTGTCCCTGAGAGGGTCAGAGGATTGGGAGCCTCCAACCTGTTTATACAGATGAAAAGCCCTGAAGAAATCTTGTCTGCCTGGGCTCCCTATGGAAGGGCTGCAGCAATATTTCTTGCATCAGGATTAACTGGAGTGCTTGGCTTGGCTCAGCCTGTAATCCCAGCACTTCCGGAGGCTGAGGCGAGTGGATTGTCTGAGCCCGTGGGTTCGAGACCAGCCCAGGCAACTTGGTGAGACCAAGTCTCTACAGTAATAAAAACAAAAACAAAAAACCAAAAAACTAGCCGGGAGTGGTAGTGTGCACCTGTAGTTATGGCTACTTGCAAGGCTGAGGTGGAAGGATCGCCGGAGTCCAGCAGGCCAACGCTGGGCCACTGCACTCCAACCTGGGCAACTTCACTCAAAAAAAAAAAAAAAAAAAACCAAAAACAAAAAGGAAAGAAAATACGCGTGCGTTTCTGGCCCTTTGTGGGAGCCTAAAGGTTCTGCAGTTTGCTAACCGATTTGACTCTCAAACAGATGACCGATGAGGAAATATTCAAGTTTCTGATTGTACTGGCCCACTTCTATAAAATTAACAAAACAAAGGAGAGAAACCGATTTCAAAAGGAGGAAGGAATAGATCATGTGGTTTGCTTGTTTGGAAAAAGTAGATTGAAGAAAGGGCTTTGCAGCTCTGCACTGAAGGTATCATAAGGGTTAATATTAAGAATTGTGGAACAGCTTCTGTGCTGTTTTTGACTCTTTGTGGAGCGAGAATTGGAGGTGCTGCTTATACTTCTGATTGGGATTGGGGAACCAGTTTGGAAGAGAAAGGGTGGAGAGGGAGCCTGGGAGGGGGAGGGGAGGGAGAGGGATAGGAAGAGTGAGGAACCGAGAGGGAGGGAGAGAGAGAGGGAGGGAGAGAGGGAAAGAGAAAGAGACAGAGAGAGAGAGAGAGAGAGAGAGAGAGAGAGAGAGAGAGAGAGAGAGAGAGAAAGAAAATAATCTGATTTGTGGCAAATAGGCTGCTGTAATCTTGGCGAGTTGCTAAAAATTAGGATCTCATTTTTAAAAAGTAAATGAGCTTGAGCACATAGTACAGACTCCAACTTGAAACTTCCCTGTGGGTTTACAATCTGGCAAAAAAAATTTTTCATTGCATTGCTTTTTAACAAAGAATTATAAATTGGGAAGATTGCCTCTAGGCAAAATTCAGTTATTTACATTTTGCCCAGAAAGTTCATTGCATTTTGTATCAAAAAAGAAACTCACCTGGTATTCAGAACCCATTATTCTGTAATTAAAAAAAAAAAACCCAAAGCAAATTGAATTTTGCAGAGGGACCCAGATGAACCTAAATAAGGTAAAACAATGGAAGAATTTTAAATTTCAGACTTTAGATGGGAAAACAACAGCAGATTGTTATAGCTAAGTAAGTTTCCACCTACCTAAGTTTAAAAAAATAGAAGAGATTTTAATAAGTTCAGAATGAAAACGCTTCAATGTATGTCTGATTTACTTGATACAATACATTCACATATAGGAGTCAAATGTTTTTGCCAAATATAAGTAGCAGCTGATAGGTTTCTACATGCTAGTTTCTAGTGATATACCCTGGAGTTGCGGAACTGAATATGACGCAGCTCCTGCCTGTAATGGTCCATAATGTAAGGAGGTAGGGAGGATATGAGCAAATGATGTGTATGCAATGCAGGAGCAGGGCTGTGGCGATGCCTGCATGTTATTAGACACTAAAGCCACATTTCACAGAGCTTCATCTGTTGCACTGTGCTAGAGACCTGACTAGGTGTGTGTTGGGAGAGGGTAGTCAACTCCATCTCCCACAGCAGTCTTGCTTTTGTCTTTATTTTATAGATGAGAGAATCAGGGCTTAGAGAGAATAAGTCACCCACGATCGCATATCTAGTTTTTAACAGATTTGAGATTTGAACTTGCAGGTCTGAATGACCCTGAAACCCATGCCCTTTGCATTATAATGTTGTGACTTTTACTCTCTAATTCTTGTGTACACTCTGTCAAACTAATATACAATTATTCATTTTTTCCAGAAAGATCTGGAGACCACCTGAGATTGAAAAACTTTTAGAAGTCACCTGTATCTGATGGGGGATTTTCTCAGGAGTGGAATACTTTTTAAAAGACTGAGAACTCAACAGCACTCTCAATTTGAGACTTACTGCTTAGTACACGTTGCTCTGGGAGGAAGAAGTGTAGATATCCAATACATTCTTAAATGCTGACACATCCTCCTTGTTAATTGAGCAATAAGTTTACTCTTTGTAGAGGAATCTACTGCCTGTGTTTACACAAGTTATAGAAATAGTTGTGTTTCAACGTACCCAGCAGAGGTTGACATATTTTTCCAGTCTTGGGTAAGTTTGTAGATGATCTTGGGTACTAGGATTGGAAAGATTTGAATAAAAAAAAAATACATGTCTTCAGTGGAAAGAGAGAAGACTCTGATCTGCCACAACCTCCTAAATTTATGTTTAAAATATCTTCACATCTTACATTATAAAGGTTCTGCTGGGTTGTGCTTTGTAACACACAGTTGAATGGCACTATTATGTTTGCTAGCTTCCTTCCTTGAGGTAGAATGAATACAGTGTAATCCATCCCGCCATAACATGAGCTATTAGAAGTGATGCTTCCCACTATTAGGGGTAAATCATATCCGTGGAATGAATTAAGAGTCGGGCTGTTTGCAGTGTATTGGATTTGCCTGTTTCACAACTGTGTTCATTAAATCCAAATTTGATGAAAGCTGTTCATATTAAATCTGATAGCCACAATCCTAGCAAGTTGTACATATTATGAAGCTCCTTTGAAAATTTTATGACATTTGTGTTATTTTTGTCCTTTAATAACTAAGCCATTTTAAAATTAGGTGCCTATACGTTACCATCTATTAGTGGAAGTACTTCATAATTTATGACTTGAATTGAATTAGTTCAGAATTCAGTGCTGTTGTCTGATTTTATCTTAGTGCTTTGGCATTGAAGAATTTAAGATGAGTGAATAATTTTAGTATTTCAATTAAATTAAATGAACTTTTGAGGAATTCCTACAATGTGCAGACCATTGTGCAAGATGTAGTTAGTTTGAAGAAGAAAAATAGGAGATCTCTAATCTCTAGAAATTACTGTCTACTGAAATTATAGTAGGCAAGATCTGTTATTATGTCTGCATAGAATGTCTATATATTATATTAATATTGGTCATTTTTCTGTTATTTGCCAGAGGGGAACAACTGCCTTGGAGCAAGCCAAATGGGGAAAACAACCTGTCTTATCATATTTAAATTTGAATTAAGAATAAGAACAATAATTCTAGATGAGTGTAAACATAGTCCCTCTGCCCAATTGCTTTTACCAGTTTCATGCCTGGTTTATTTTGAAAATTACTCATTAATTCTTTATCTCTTAACTCTGACTTTCTAAGTGGTTTCTTCTCATCTAATCCTATTCTGAACTGCAGAACAAAGTTATATCTGGAGAGAAAGGTAGGGAAAGCTTAGCAGGAATTAGTAAAAAGTCTTTATTATAAATATTTAAAATTTAGTTTCATTATTTTCAAACATCTACTGTGGCTCAAACAGTGCCTAAGGGAATTGTTTTGAATATTTTCAGTTAGAGATTTCTGTAAAACTGCTTTAGTGAATAGTAAACAAAAACAAAAACAAAAACTTAGTTTCACATAATGCTCAAATCTGATATGTTAAATATGAAAATCTCTTTGCTCATTGTGTTTTCATCATGAAAAATCTCTCTGCTTGTCATACATTTAATATATTTTAAAAATTGTTTATGGAGTTTGCAGAAATGCTAGCCTTTTTAAAGGTTGCTGTGAAAGGTACAGTAACTAAAATTTGGATAGAATCTTTTCACTTAGGTAAAATGTCTTACATGTTCAGAACGTGTATGTCATGTCTACATTGTATATTTAAGTGCTTACATTTTTTTTTTTTTTGAGTTGGAGTCTCACTTCGTCGCCCAGACTGGAGTGCAGTGGCCGCTCCCGGCCACCGCAGCCTCGACCTGCTAGGCTCTGGAGATCCTTCCGCCTCAGCCTTCCGAGTAGCTGGAATTACAGGCATGCGCTACCATGCCCAACTGATTTTTTCATTTATTGTAGAGATGAGGTCCCGCTGCCCAGGTGGGTCTCGAACCCGCGGGCTCAGGCAATCCACTCACCTCAGCCTCCCAAGGCGCGGGATTGCAGGCTGAGCCACTGAGCCAGGCACATATTTTTTTAATGTAAGAAAATGCGTATCAGTTGACAGACCAGAAAATGTCATGAGCATTGCTCTGATATTTATTGATGTTTTAAAATACGATCGTAGCAAGCTGAATAATATTAATCTTAATGTAATTATTTTTTCTATTTAAATTTTTTTTTTTTTTTTTAAGAATTTAAATTCTGTTTTGGCCACATTTACATTTGGTAGCAAAATGTTTCACTCATCCTTGAAATAATTCCATTTGGTTCTCACGTTTTCTTCATTGAATTCTAGCAGATTTTAAGGGTAAATCAGGCCCGCTGGAATTTATGTAATGGTGGTTTATCCATCGAGGTGATATTTCATGGAGGTGCGATCTGTAGCAAGATGTGGGGCTATGTTTTAAATTGATCTTTGAAGTGTTGGACAACTTTATCTATTGCAGGGTTGTAGATATTTTCTCACCATTTTTGGAGGTAATTTCTGTAATTTTTTTTCTCAAAGAAGAACAATTCCTAACTGAGCACAAATGTACTTAGCAATGTTCTTGATTTACCCACAAGTTACATCATTAATAAAGTAACTAATAGAGTGTATTATAATAAAATGAAATTATAATTATAGCAGCTGTTGCCTAGTCAGTACTTTTGTGTCCCAGGCTTTGTATTCAATGCTTTGCCTGTATTATTTTATTTAATCTTCATAGTCAAACCTACATTTTGGAAGGAGAGGCTGAGGGATAATCTGGTGAGGTTGAATGGAGACAATATTCTTTCACATAGATAAGATGATGTGGAAGTAGAATGCATACCCCGAATTTGCCTGATGCATCATGTGCTTAATGACTGCATTACCTCAATGAAACCAATTTCCTTGGAAGTTCGCCTTCCTTAGCCAGCTGGAACTTTAACCAAGTCCTGTGTCCTAGTCAATCACCTGAAATAGACTGCAACATGACTTAATTTCTTTGCAACATTAGAAGGTAATACTTACTTTTTGGCAACTTTGTTACTTATTAGCATACACATTAAAGAGAATTAAGAAAAAAAAAGAGTAAAAACAAAATGCCAGTTTATCTATCTATCTATCTATCTATCTATCTATCTATCTATCTATCTATCTATCTATCGACAGAGTCTTGCTAAATTGCCCAGGCTGGAGTGCAGTGGCTATTCACAGGTGCTATCATAGCGCACTACAGTCTGAAACTCTTGAGCTCAAGCAATCCTTCTGCCTCAGCCTCCTGAGTAACTGGGAATACAGATATGCGCCAGGCTTATTACTTGCTTTTCATAAAGTTGGCAGAAATCTATGGGATTAATTTAGTTATGAAAATATTCCACCTATTATTGTAACAAGATCCTTCCTTAGGGAATGTGACTCTGAGGACAAATCATGCTGTGTGCCCTGCTTTTTCCAATGAATATCTAGAAGTCATCTTGACCATCTACCCGCTCTGGCTCGAGATTCATGTCCTAGAGGACCCAGATGCTCATTCCAGGGCCTTTACATGAGCTCTTTCTGCCTGGAACCCTCTTCTTCTGGTGCATGTAACACCAGGCTCCTTCCTGTCCTTCCAATCTCAGCTTAAGTGCCATCTCCTCAGGAAGTCCCTATTTGAGCCTCCAACTAAAGTGCGTCTCCTCCTCACTGTCACCTCTCCCACACGCTCTTCAATTCCAGTGTAGAGTTTTCATTGGTGACTGTCAATTTGCTGTCTGTATCCCCCACTAGATCTTAAGTTTTTTGAATTATCTGTCTTACTGTGTCTCTTGCACTGAGCAAGTGGCAAGTTATAGGTATTCTGTAAATATTTGAGAAATGAATTAATCAATAGGAGAACTTTGAGAAGGAGAAGAAATAGTTCAAAGGAACAAAATGACGTTGAAAGGAACTTTCTGATTTAGAGCCTGAGCAGAGCTCACTGGGATGAGCTGCAGTGAGTGGGAGAGGAAGGCATTTTCCTTTAGCATGTGAATCTTAGATTTGCTCCACCACTTTGAAATGAACTGACAGTGTCTCACCTCCATCCTCTGAGAATCAGTCATGTTCCTGGTCACTTCTTTTAACAAATCCAGGCTTCAGATTTGCTGTATCCCAGAGAATGCTGGGAGCATGTTGCTATGGATCATGAAGACAGGTCTGTGGTACACAGTGGATTCTTGTTTGTCCTAATTTTTATTTCTCCAAGACTGCAGAATTCAAAATAAATGGCACATTTTAAAGTATTATTCTTTAGTTTGAAAAATGTTATCATTAGAGTTAAAAATTAAGTTTATGCTGTTCAAATTGCTTTTTTGCATTTAGGAGTTCAGAACTGCATACGTTTAGGGAAGAAAACATAATTAAAACAATAACAGATGCCAGGAAACAAAGAATAAAAGGGGAAAATGTTAAATAATAGCAGTAATATAGCAAGAAATCATAGACGTGCAGCAAATCTTCTACCACAAGATCATGGTAGATGGGATCAATCAATTCTGTCTTTTGGGTTGAAAAAAACACAGAAATGAGAATTATAGAAATCAACTGCCTAAAAATATGTAAGTCATGTTATTATTTTAAGAAGATGACATAAGAAGAAAATTAGAAACTTAGATATCTTAAACCAATATCTCTACAGTCAAGTAAGAACTAAGAAAGTAGTATAAGAAAACCTCCTTATCTGAAAGTTCCTGTTAGGTACATAGTAAAAATTAACATTTTTTGATTGGGGCTTTATCTTAACAATCAAAACAAAATTGTACAACTTGTTTCCTCTGAAATCTTTATGTTGTCTGTTACTTGATCTAATTATCCCAAAGGCCATATGTTCATCCATGGCTTTGCCTGTGATTTTGGAGGGTTTTTAATATGGCTTTCCATGACTTTCTACAATCCTGAATCTTCCAGTTTCACTTTGCAGTTGATTTGCATTGCACTTTTGGCTATTGTCAACAATCAATGAGAGGTTGATTACAAAGATTTTGACTGGAACAAAACTGAAGGTTGGGAGGGGACTGATTTTCAGAGGTCAGTGGCTTAGTAATGTTTTCAGCAATGATCATTTGCTTCTCTCTACAACTCCTTTCCTGAGGGTGCTGGCATAACACATGCTCAGATAATTAAGAACTCTTGTAATTCTGCCCCCAAACAAAAACCTCCTTCTGACCTGCCACAAATCCTACTACTGAGAAATGACTGGGAGATTGAATAGCTTCAAAATTATATTGATTGGCTACATCTGTGGTCCAAATCAGAAAATTATTGTTTGAGCCACATACTAGTTTCTTAGAGCAAAGTAAACTAGCAAGAAAAAAAAACCAACTCTACCAAGATTCGGGCATGGGGGAAAATAATTACATTCAAAAAAATTGAGCTGCCAAGGGTAGTCTTTTAGATTGATTCTCTCACTGGTTTAGCTTTCTGTGGCCTGAGAATTAAATTCCCTACTGTGTGCAAGTTATACTTATTGAGAAGGTTAACTACATGGTAAGCTGTTTCATGGATTGTCTGAATGAGGATGAGGAATGAAATTTTTAGCGGTGTAGCTCATGTGTTTGAAGATTTAATTTTAGGTTATTGTGACTATTTAATTGACATGAGTATATATATATATATATATATATATATATATATACTTTTTCAGTGTATAATACAGTGATGGTTATAATTATACTGAAGAAGAAGAAGTTTGGTTTTATGCCCAGCAGTTTCGTTTCTCAATGATATTGAGTATTTTTGCCTTGATGTGGGGAAAGCAGTTCAAAGGAAATGAATATCTTTTTACAGAGTCAGGCTGTTAGCTAGTAACTGCATCGGGAAGTGGTAAATAAAAGTGTTCAGTCTTGCTTATGCCTCGACTGAAAGGATAATAATTTTTTTGGGGTTTACCTTTGATTCTATAGATTTATTAGAAATGTCAGGATATGAAAATGTTGACTTTAGCTGAGTTCCTGCTATGAAATGCCTGATGCGTGAAATTTTGGCATACTTATAGACATTCATGCACATCATTTATTTGTAGGAAAAAATAATTCCAATTTATCAGGTTGGATATGGTGAAGAAGGAGTCATTTCGAAGTCACATAATTAATATTGATAATGCAGTTACTATAGAACCTTAGTTCATGTTTTTTTTTTTTCTGTCAGTTTTTTTCCTTGTACTCAGACATTAGCTGTTGTTCAGTCTTTTGCTGGATCTTCTGCTGTGACAGCTGCTGTCCACAAATTGATTGAGGAAAAACAAATTCTGAATGTGGATGTGAGGGAAACAGTGCATCTGACAGGAAGGCATTTTTTTCCTGCTTGTTCCTAGGGAAGCCATGTAGTATCATAGGAAGAATGTGGTCTTTGCAATCTGACAGATTCTGACTAAAACCTTATCCCTATATCAGTAGCTGTATGCAATCAAAAGACTAACTTTCTGAGTCTTAGTTTTCTTACTTATAAAGTAGAAATAATGATATAGTGCCTTATAAAAGTGTTGCAAAATTTAGAGATAGCCTACCTACAGGGCTTAGAAGGTTTACAGTAGATGGTGAAATTACTGCTAATACATCGCCCCATTGAAAGGTGCTTTCAGATAAAGATGAATCGCCTTGGTAAGAGTGAATGGTAAAAGCTGGTACTTGGTGGGCAGATTTCCTGGCTGATAGCTGCCAGACTGTGTAGAAACAGTGGTAGAAGCAAAACAATTCAGCTTGAAGGTCTGACTTGGGAATTTCCTCCCAGGAACCCCACTGGCTTAAGAGTAGTCCGATTCACAAACCTGGGTAATCATCAGGATAGTTAGAAAAACTGTTTGGTGTCATTCCCAAACTGCATTCCAGGCTCCAGGTTCAGGGCTATGTTATGAGGCTAGAGAATCTGGACTTTTAAAAGCCCTCCAGGTGATTCTGATTATTAATCAGTCATCTTTGGAAACCACTCCTTAAGATACAGACCCAGGTTTTCCAGACCAATTTTGGGCATCACTGGATGAGTAGTTACACATTGTTCTTCAGACCCTCTTTCTTTTTACTTTTTGTAACTATTATACTTTCCCACTCTGAACAAATTAACAGAATTCTTTAATATCATCTAAACTCAGTTCATATTCACATTGCTACATTGTCTCAATGTCGTTTTTACAGTTTTTTTAACCTCACTATCCAAAAAATGTCCACACATTGATTTTTGTTGATACATTCCTTAAGTCTATCTTCTTTTTAGAATATCACTGACTTTTTGGAAACACTGTGTCATTTGCACTGTAGAATGTTCCTTTTAAAATTTATTATTTTTGTTTCTAATATAATTTATTTACTTGTAAGTTTATACAATTTAATTAATTATTTTTTTTAGATTCAAGCGGTACATGTGCAGGGTTGTTACATGGATATATTGCATGTTGTTGAGGTTTGGGTTTCTACCGAACCTGTCACCCAGGTGATGGGCATGGCATCCAATGGGTGGGTTTTCAACCTATACCACCCTCCCTCCCTCCTTCCTTACCCCCTTTAGGAGTTCCCAATGCCTGTTGGTAATGAATTGGTGCTCTGGCAAGTTCAAATGGTAACCAGCAATTTTTAAAAATTATGATTGTGAACCCATGAGCTATTATATATTTTATATATTTATATTCATTTAAGCCATTCTTCTTCTAGATGCACATTGTCTCATCCTAGGTAAGGATCCTACCTCTTTTAGATTTTAAAAACAGAGATTACCATGAATAAGTCCTTAAAGATAAAATGACATTCATATTTTATAGACTTATTTATTCTAGCTTGAGTTCTGGGTCTCTCTGGACCCATTTTAGAAGCAAAATGTTAGTGATTAAAGAAGCTACTTACTCTCAGAGAAGGTTGTAGTTGACACTTTAGTTTATTGTCACTCTGGGCTCACTTGGTTCTTTGTCATAGGCTCTATTAATTCATTTATTCATGTTTGTTGAACCTTTTAGTACTAGTAACTGGGAATATGGCAGTAAATAAGATGAACAGGGCTAGTGTTCTTGTGAAATTTAAATCCAACATAAGATAGAGACATTAAACAATAAATTACAAATATAATGATCAGTTCCAACAAAAGCAGGTCCTATGGAGGAGAAAATCAGAGTGTTGTAAGAGCCTCTGTCAGGACCTCTGACTTGCTGGGGGAACAAGGCAGAGAGGGCTTCCCTGATGAAGTAGTGTTTAAGCAGAAATCTGAAGGATGAGCAGGGATTTAAAGAAGTGAATACATGAGTAGAGAACAAAGTCAATGAGACGCTCTTAAAGAATGAAGAAACACAGTCTCTTCAAGGACTAATATAAAACTACTGTGACTGGAGTGTGGAGACTGAGAGGAAGGCCAAAATAGGTTGGAGAAACATGCAGGAGCCAGAGCGTGCAAGGCTTTCTTGATCATAGTAAGGACTGTATGGTTTTTAGAGGGTTGTCACAATCAAATCTGCACTTGCCTGAGTATGGGAGATACATTGGAAGGACACAAGAGTGCCTTCTGAGATGTCACAAGAGATCTGGGTAAAAGACACTGGGATGGAGGCCTAGAGAGGTACTGATGGAGGTTAGCTATGCCAAGATTCCAAGATGTTTTGAAGGTAAACAGAACTCAGTCATTGAATGACTGTGAGTGTTGAGGGATGTGGAAGTGGGAAAGTAAGATACCAAGGTTTCAAATAGCTTGGGAAGAACTTGGTTTTGAAGAGTGTGGGCTGGGGTGGAAGAAGAGACTAGACACTGATGTTTTTTGAGTCAACTTTATTAAAGAATAATTTACATATAATAATATGCACCTTTTTGATATGTATATTTGATAACTTTTGATAAATGTATAAATCTATATGCCATCACCAAAATCAAGATAGAGCATTTTCCCATCATCTAAAATGTTTCCTCATGCCCTTTGCAATCAGTCTATTCACCCAGCTCAGGCCCTAGGAAACCACTAATCTGCTTTCTCATTAGAGATTAGATTTGCCTTTTCTAAAATTTCAATAAGAGGAATCACATTGTATGTAGTCTTTTGGGACCAGCTTTTTGTACTCATCATAATAGTTTTGAGATTCATTCATATTATTGTGTATATCAGTAATATGTTTCATTTTATTGCAGAGTTGTATTTCAATCTGTTTCTATGCCACAATTTGCTTATCTATTCATCCATTGATGGATATTTAGGTTGTTTTCAACTTTAGACCATTATGAATAAAGTGGCAATGAACATTTGAGTACAAGTCTTTGTATGGACATATGCTTTTATACCTCTTGGGCAAATATACCTAGTAGTGGAATTGCCGGATTGTATGGTATGGTAGGTGCATATATTTAACTTTTATAAATATATATGTACGTGTATGATTGTGTGTGTGCATATATATATCTCCTTATATATGCATACAGATAAAACTGCCAAATTATTGTCAAAAGTGGTTGTACCGATTTATCACCAGCAATGTGTGCGAGTTTCAGTTTCTCCACATTGTAGTCTGCACTTGGTACTGTCAGTTTCTAACTTTAGCCATTCTAGTGGATATGTAGTGGTATCTCATTAATTGTGATTATAATTTTTATTTTCCTGCATATTAATGTAGTTGAGCATCTTTTCATTTTTTCCATTTGTATATCATCTCTTCTGAATTTCGGTTCAAATCTTTTGCCCCCCCCTTTTTTTTAATTATAAAGATGTGGGGTACAATTCAGGGTTAGATATACAAATGTTGATTATGCAGCTACCCTTGTTGATGAACTCCCTTCCCTAGCAGTTTCCCTCAACTGCCAATCCCACCCCCGCTCCCCTGACAGTTTCCCATTACTGCCAATCCCTTTCTTACAGTATAATTGTTCAAGGTCCGCTCATGAGTGAGAACATATGGTACTCTGTTCTTTGTTTCTGTGACACATCACTGAGTATGATCGACTCTAAATCCACCCAAGTTGCTGTGAAGTCCATATGTTTGTCCTTCTTTATGGCTGCGTAATGTTCCATTGTGTATATGTACCACATTTTTAAAATCCAGTTCAGCTTCGATGGGCAGCATGGTTGGTTCTTTTGCCCATTTTAAATTTAGTCTGTTTGTTATTTTGGAGTTGTCAGTGTTCTTTGAAAACATTTTAGGTAAAAGCACCTTGTCATTTATATGTTGCAAATATTCCCCTCCTCAACCTGTGAATTGCCTTATATATTATTAATGATAAAATATTTGTGGGGAGCAGAAATTTTTAATTTTAGTGAAGTCTGATTTATTAATTTATTTTGTAGACTGGCTTTTTGTATCTTTTCTAAACATCTTTGCCTCAATTTTGTGAAGATTTTTGCTATTTTTTTCTTCTAGTATTTCTATAATTTTATTATGTATGTTTGGGTCTATTATTCACTTAGACTAATTTTTTTGCATGGTCAAAGTTCAATTTTTCCCATATGGAAAAATTGTTCTGGCGTCATTTGTTGAGAAGATTATCCTTTCCCCTTTGTCTTGAATCCTTTATAGGGACTTAACTATTTCTGTCCTCTTTACTTTATTCCGTTGATTTCTACATCTAGCTTTATGCCAATACTTCACTGTGTTGATCACTATAGTTTTATAGTTAGTTTTGAAATCAGATAGTGAGTTCTCCAACTGCATTCTCATTTTTCTTTTTCTTTTTTTTTTTTTGAGTTGGAGTCTCACTCTGTCACCCAGACTGCAGTGCAGTGGCCACTCCCGGCCACTGCAGCCTTGACCTGCTGGGCTCTGGTGATCCTTCTGCCTCAGCCTTCCAAGTAGCCGGAATTACAGGCATGCGCTACCACGCCCGGCTGATTTTTTGATTTATTGTAGAGATGAGGGCTCGCCAAGTTGCCCAGGCAGGTCTCAAACCCGCGGGCTCAGGCAATCCACTCACCTCGGCCTCCCAAAGCACTGGGATTATAGGCTGAGCTACCAAGCCCGGCTTATTTTTCAAAATTATTTTAGATATTTTAATCTCTTTGCATTTCCATATAAATTTTTAGAATTAGCTTGTCAATTTCTATTTTTAAAAAGTCTCCTGGAATTTTGAAAGAGATTGCATTGAATCTCTGGATCAATTTGAGGATAATTGAAATCATAACAATATTGAACTTTCTGATAAATGATTATATCATACTTCTTCATTTACTTATATAGTCTTTCAATTTTCTGAGCAATACTTTGTATTTTTCAGTATTCATGTTTAGTATATCTGTTGTTAAATCTATCCCTAAGTACTTATTTTTTAATGCTATTGTAAGTGGCATTTTTACAAATTTCACTTTTCAATAGTTTGTTGATAGTGTATAGAAACATGATTTTTCTATGATGATCGTATATTCTATGACATTGCTAAATTTGCCTATTCATTTTAGTACTTTTGCTGTAGGTTCTTTAGTTTTCTATGTAGCTAATTATGTTGTCTACAAGTAAACACAGGCTTTACTTTTTCCTTTCCAATCTCTGTGTCATATCTATTTTCCTGCCCACCTACCTACCTACCTACCACCTACCTACCTACCTCTATCGCTTGACCATCTATCTGTCCATCTATCTGTCTGTCCATTCATCTACTGATATATCTACATACCCATCTATTTATTTATTCTTTGCTTGCCCTGTTGCACTGGCTAGACTTTCCAGTACATTTTTGAATGTAACTGGTGAGGTGCACATTCTTGCCTTATACAGACACTTAGGGGAAAAGGCATTAAGTCTTTCATTATGAGGTATGATCTCAGATGTACTTTTTCCAATTGATGTCCTTTATCATGTTGAGGAGGTTTCTGTATTTTCTTGATCTGCTGAGAATTTATTTGCTCATCTATTTCATGAATGGGTGTTCAATGCCTTTTCTATACCTAATGAGGAGATTATGTGATTTTATATTTATCCTGTTAATATGGTGAATTGACTGCATTATTGTAATAATCTCTATTGGTCATTGTTTATTCTCCTTTTTGTATACTCCTAAGTTGGATTTGCCGACATTTTGTTAAGGGTTAGAAGATACACCTGGTCCCAGTGATTCCACATGGCCAGAAGCCCAAGTCTGTGCGTTCAGTTTTGAGCATGTTGAATTTAAGGTAAATTTAACATTTCTAAGTGGAGGTTCATTGTCCATTTGGTGGTAGATATGCATTTTAGAGAAGTCTGGGTTGACTCAGAAAGAGAATTTGGGAACTGTAGTTATATGGGTGGCAATCAAAGTCATAAGCTTGATTGGATGTTGTCACCTTGTGAGAATGAAATAATGCAAAGAAAATTGGGCTTCCGATTAGGTCATGAATTTCATTTTTAAATTACAGGCAAAGAAAGATGAACTATAGTAGATAACAGGGAAGGAACATCTAGAAAGGTAGAAGAAAACTAGGAGATTATATTATAGAAGCTGGAGAAGATACTGTCAAGATTTTAATGCTGCCAGTTCAAGCGAAATGAGGACTGAAATTTGGCCATTGGATATTATAACATGAGATGTTGTGATGACCTTGTGCAGAGCAGTTTAAGGAGAGCCTTGGGACAGAAGCCAAGTTCAATGCTGAAGAGTAAGTGGAAGGGTGTTTAGATGATTTTGAAAAGTTGGTTTTAAAGGACACACAAACGTTAGCTTAAGATCTAGAGTCTGATGAGGGTTTGAGTAATGGTTTCTTTTAAAAAATTTTTTTATAAATGTTTTAAATGAGAGAACCTTGAGTATATAGAAATACCAGTGCAAAGAACCCAGTTAAAAGTGTGAGGTTAATGATTTGAGGGAGAGAGGCAATAATCTAGAGTTTCAAGCTCAAAATGGGCTACTGAATGTGCAATTCAGAGCAGAGTTGGAGCTTGACCTTAGATAGCAAAAATGACATTACTTTTTGTAACAGAAGGAAGGAAGAAGGGGTGCCTAGGAAGCCAGGTTTGTCGGTTTGATGGTGGGACAATGAGAACTATCATTAACTGATGGCTTTTATTTCTTGTAAGGAAGAAAAGTATACATTCTACAAAATGTTTGAAAAATATATGACCCACATTGAAATTATTTGGAAGAAAATTGGTAATGTTTAATTAGAAACCATTGACAAGAATAATACAATGCATGTTGTTGTATCAGTCCATTTTGTGTTGCCACAAAAGAATACCTGAGGCTGGGTAATTTATAAAAAAGAAAGTTTTACTCGGCTCTTAATTCTGCTGTTAGGAAAAGTTCAAGATTGAGTATCTGCATCTGCTGAGGGCCTCAGACTACTTCCACTCGTGGCTGAAGACAGAAAGGGAGCCAGGGTGTGCAGAGATTACGTGGCAAGAGAAGATTGAGAGAGAGGAAGATTCCAGGCTCTTTTTAGCAACTCGTTCTTGGAAGAACTTATAGAGCAATAACTCCTTCACTACCCCAACCTGGCAAGACGTTAATCTATTCAAGGGGATCTACCCCTGTGACCCAAACACCTCCCATCAGGCTCCATCTCCAACACTGAAGGTCACATTTCAACATGAGGTTTGGAGGAATCCAACATACAAGTCATAACAGTTGTCTAGGCATAGTCATATTTGATTGCAGCATCTGGCTGACAATCAGTCATTAAGGGACTCAGTGGTCCTGGAGACTGTTGTATGGATGGAATTAGACATCTTGAATTAAGGCTACCCTAGTCCAGAGGGACCACCAACAGATAATTAGTTCAGTGGTGGCCCCTTAGCAAAGGATGAAGACTGGAGGGAAACAGTGGCTTCTTTGTCAATTCCATCTCCTGCTGGAGGGGATTAAAAATCTCCCTTCACCTTTTTTCCATCTTCATTTCCTGTTCCTGATGTTCAGTGTTGACTCAAGCTACACTATCTCACTATCTTCTCCACTGATCCTCTTCTCCTCAATCCCTCATTTTGGCTTCTCATTCAGAATATTCGACCTCACTCGTCTCAACCCCGCTACTGAAAAGTCCTTTATGACTTATTGAAAATCTTTTTTTCTCATCTCAATATTTCCATTTCCTCTTCCTTTCGACTGTTTTTCTTTCTGCATTTTTTTTAGCCACCTTGAATCCTACTCATTGTCCCACTTTCCATTTTGTCAATAAATGTTTGCAAAAGAAAAAGTCTATGTTTGCAGTGTTCTCAATGCTAACTTAAGGTAGATTATATTAAATGCCATTTTGAACTGCTTTAAATTTTTCAAATTGTTTTTCTTAGAATTCAAAATAATTAAAAGGTATCTAGAAAGCAGTTGTGTATGTCCCATCAAGTTTGGGGTTGCAGTGGTATTTTTGTAAAAGACAAAAGTGCCTGAAAGGCTTTTTGTTTTGTTTTTTCCTTTAAAAAAAACAGAAAGCCTAATGACATTTACATACAGTCTCTGGCAAACCATTATGAAGACATTTACATATTTAGATTATTTAGAAAATTAGAGAGAATTGGAAAGACAATAAATGTCTTCATATATCCAAGTTATGGTCTATGAAAAAGGAGTCAGCTACTCATAAAAAAAGGAAAGTATATTTTCATTTAAGCACCAAAAATGTGGGAAGCTTTGGAGAAGCAGTTTTACTAGGTAGACGGTAGATATTAAAAGTCAGGAATCCTGGGTTGTTTTGCTGTCACTAGTAGGTAGATAATCAACAATGTATATGCATCATCGGCTATGTCAGAGTACTTTCCTAGGATCTGCTGAAGAATAGCAGTCTATCCCAGAGTCTCAGCTCACAAGCCTACTCTCTAATATAAAGTAGGCGTAAGGAATGAATTTGTTCTTCAAAACTCAAGTGCAAGAAACTTTTTTCTTCTATATCAAATAACTCTGACACTGAGCCACATTCACGAGGGTGTCAAGAATTCAATCATAGTCATATTTTGGGGGCCCAGCCTTCAGATGCCAAGGCTACAGAGGTGTTTGCTACAGAGATGCTCACTGTAGTTCTGGTGGGCTATTAAAAGGAGGGGAATTCCATTCCTTCCATGGCAAACATAGAAAATGGGCTAATTTTTAAAAAATTTTTTATTTTAAAGATGTGGGAGTACAATTCAGGATTAGGTATACAAATCGTCATTGTGCAGGTAAAGTTTGGGCCTCACTTTGGTCCCCATTTCACCTGGTTTGAGATCAGGTACAATTATTGATGGAGTGTGCCCTGCCCTGCCGGTCCCCCCCCCCACCAGCAGTTTCCCACTACTGCCAATCCCTTTCTTGTGAAAACAGGCTTCTTTAACAAGGTTCCTTCACTGCGGGGAGCAAACTGAGATCTCCATCATTCTCCAGTCACTGGTGAAGCACCACTTTCTCATTTCCATTTCCAATTTTCCTCCTTGGGAGATGCTCCTTTTCTAGTAATTCAACTCTATCGCCTCTGTAGACCAAGGCTTCAGAAAATCAGCTAATTCTCTAGTTCTCCAGGACGAACAGGCTTGTTGTTCAAAGTAAAAAAAAAATCTTTCATGGGCCTCCTCAAGCAGCAAGAATCAGACAAATCAATAAATTATCCTTCTGTGTATGAATGCTATGGAAAATTTATTGATGACAAGGTATATTGCATCATGCAGGCTTTGTCAAATTTTTATTTTCCAAAAACTCATCTATTATTTTCACTTAAGTAAGAGATATATTTAAAAACCTCTCAACATTTGATATGGTATATTCACTGGTCTGTAGATTTATCTTGACGCTAAAAATAACTCCATGCCATCATTTGATGCAAGAATTGAAACATATACTCTTAAAATATAATTTTGGAAGAAGGATCTTTTTGAAAAGAAATTTCTAATGATCAGGAGATGCTGTTCACCTTAGGGGAAGTGAACATCATGTTCTAGGCATCAGCTTCTTCATAAAGTGAATTCGAAGGAGCTTTTTTTATCTCCTCATGATGACAACATCCATATCTACGGAAATAATCTTTGCAATGAATGTGCTTAAATCGTCTGAGCATGATAGGGGAAATTTTCAAAAGGAAATACAGGGCTCTTGAGCACACATTCAATGTTTTATGTGACAGCAGTGCTTTTCCAATTTTATTGTGCACACAATCACCTGGACATATTGTTAAACTGCAGAGGCTCATTCAGTAGGTTTGGGGTGGAGTCTGAGATTCTGTGCGTCTAAGAGGTTTCCAGGTGATGCTGATGTGGGTTTGCTGAGGAGCAAGACTGTAGAGAAAACTTAGTCAATGCCACAGTGACTCTAGTCAACGCTGTTGACTTGATCTTTTGCAATATGACTGTATCTTGTATACCAAAACATATGAGTATCTTTTTTGCCCTTCCCTAGGAAATTTGAATCTTAAACTTAATTTTTAAAAAAGTCTTCATTTCTGGTGGCTAACTAGATCAGTGAGAAATATAAAAGAGAGGGTTAAACAAAGGAGACCAAAGTCATACATGGATAATACAGAAGGGAAAATCTCAGCACAACTGCATAGATGGAAACTATTATATCCAAATGACTTGAGAACCCCTGGTGCACTGGATGACCTTCAGTTCATGCTGGGGCAAGTGTGACAAATTTGGACATGTTGTTTGAGATACCCGTTGTACACTCAAAAGGAGATGTCAAGTAAGACATGAGTCTGTAGCTCAGCGAAGAGATTTAGGCCAGATGTACAGATTTGGTTATAAAGTAAAAAGAAGAGAGAGCCTAGTACATGTCCTAAAGAATACTAACTCTTAGAGGAAGAAACAAAGAAAGCATAGCCAACAAAGGAGATAGAGATTTAAGAGGAAAACCAGAGTGAGTTCTCATCAAAGCCAAGTAAGAGGGTGTTGGCATGTAGTAAAACCTGACAAATGCTTGTTGAAATGAAAAATAAGAACAAACAGAAAACAGGCTGAACTGGGTCATGAGCACCTTTTGCCAAGACCACTGAATTATTTGCTTTTCCTAAGCAGTCAATATTCTTTCTTATGCTTGTTTCTATCCAATGCTGTCCCCTCTGCCTGGAACACCCTTCAGTCTTCTGCCATTGCTTAATTTCTGCCTCTGCTCTCTATCACCTGCTGTGTTTGGACATTCTCTTTCTAGACTTGGGATCTATCCCCTTTTGCACTGGGCTTCCCGTGTTGACCTAGGTGGTTGCTGCTTGTCCTGCCCAACCTTATCTCTGGCTATCTTGCTGGTACCCAACTGGGCTAGGAAGCCCCTCTTCTCAGGAGGAACTGTAGCAATTGTAATGGATAGAAACCAAAGAAGGCAGATCATCTTTGGCTGCTAGTAGATGTATCTCCCTTTCATTGTGATGCCATATATGGCAATGGTTGTTGATGAACAAGCTCCAGATAAGCCATAACCTGTGATCTTGAGGTAGTTGTGTATGTCGCCAGAAGAAATGGGATCAGGGAAGTATGGTTGCTTCCTCAGGATCTTAAGAACTTATGGAAAACAAAGCTGTTGAAGAATGAATAACAGATTTTAAAATGGATTCAAGGTAGTAGAGAGTAGAGGTGTTTAAGAGATGAATGTAGCTGTGTGCGGTGACCCATTGCTGTAATCCCAGGACTTTAGGAGGCTGAGGTGGGAGGACTGCTTGAGCTCAGGGGTTCAAAACCAGCCTAGGCAACATAGTGAGACCTCATCTCAAAAAAAAAAAAAAAATTAGCCAGGCGTGGTGTCATAGGCCTGTAGTCCCAGCTACTTGGGAGGCTTAGGTGGAGGGATAACCTGAGCTAAGGAGTTTGAGGCTGCAGTGAGCCATGATCATGCCACTGTACGCCAGCCTGGGCAACAGAGTGAGACCTAGACTCAAAAATAAAATAAAATAAAATAAAATAAAAAAGAGATCAATCTAGCATCAGACTGCCTGGGTTTGAATCCTACTCTGCTACTTACAAAGTATTCAGTCTTGGGAAAGTTAGTTATCTTTCCACATTTCAGTTTCTCATCCATGAAATGGAGATAGAGCATTAAACATAGTTCTTGGCCAATATAACATGTTAAATGTTGGCAAAATCAACATGTACACAAGCCATGCATACCCCCCCATGTCTTGAGCTAGGTGTGAAGATGGCAAGTGGTGCATAAAAAAGGCTTATCAAGAGTGATAAGTTAGCCTTCTTAAAAAGAGATTGTAAATGGGAAGAAAAGGTTTGTCAGTTTATTTTGGGGACGCTTAATGTACTGCTCCTCAGATACTAAGATGCTGTTTATCAGAAGAACATAGCCTTGAGCAGTCTGAAACATAGTAGAATAATGGAATCTGAGTCATTTACATCCTTTTGTCTACTTTTCTTATCACCAGTGATGGCCATTTACAAAATCAGCTATTTGGTCTTGGGAGTTGGAGTGCATTTCTCTTTTGCCTATGTAAATGGAGTTCTAATTAAGACCTTTAACCTCATATGTATCTTCTTCTAATGTACGGAGTTCTCCAACTTAGGTAACACAAAGGAAATGAAAGTTTCCAGTGGTATTAGGTGTCTAGAATCAGTACCTGAATGCTTACTGGGAGATAAATAATGACTTGAAGAGCAGATCTTAGTGAATGTGGATAATCACTAAAAATCCATGAAGTTGTCACCCAGGAAACTTATTTGCATGAACAAATGTCCTTATCAATATTCTTCCTTATTTTCAGGATTCAAAGCATGTATTGTTGGGTGGCAAAATGCCAGTCCAAATGGAATATTTGCCAACTTAAGGTTTATTGACTTCAATTTGTTGGTTATAATTATTAACTTTTTATTTTTTAAATGTCCTAGTGCTGATGTGCTTGGGGGCGTGGGGCGG
>NW_007232424.1:60273-79844 GCF_000164805.1 Carlito syrichta
GGGGGGGGGGGGGGGGGGGGGAATGGAACTATAGCCGTAATTGTACAGCAAGAAAATCAGCAGAAGAGAAAAATGAAATGCTAGGTGATAATTTGAAGTCAGCAGTGATAGGAGTGAGTGAGTGGGAGAGCTAAATTTTTAAGTGATTTAGCAAATGATGCTAGGAAAGTGCCATGGCATCATTTTGGTTTTCCTATTACAACACATGGTAATTTATAATTTTTTGGTACTCATATAAGAAAACCATGTACAGAACATTTTCACTGTCCTAAGTAACTCATTCCAAAATCTTGCCTACTCTTTATTTTAAAGAATACTCAGATATAGATTTCATTTTGAAACCCCAGACTTCTTGAAAACTTTGTTGAGAAGGTATCAAAGAGATCTTTTACTCCTGAATGCAGTGGGTTTTTGGCAGAAATGGTTAGAAATAATGAAATCTTGTTCCTGGGATGGATGCTGTGTCACTGAGCAGAGTCTTCAGAGGTGGACACATCCATTTATTTCTCTCTTCTTCCTGAGAACTACAGAAAATGTATATCACCTTGTAAGCAAAGCAAAACAAAACAACAACAGCAAAAATACCAGATTATCTTCCAGGGATTAATTCTAACTTGTTTCTTGTATAGTTTGGAATCCTGTCTCAAAGCCTTTGCTTCTTGAATACAAATAAGGGAGAGTCTCCTCCTACGTTTCAATCAGTTTCTCTTTCCTAAGGAAACAAATATTAGAGCTTGAAAGTATATAAGTAAACATTATCCACCCCCCCCAGCTCTTGACTTAAAGTTATTTACTTATTTATTTATTTATTTTTGAGTTGGAGTCTCACTCTGTCACCCAGACTGGAGTGCAGTGGCCGCCCCTGACCACCGCAGCCTCGACCTGCTGTGCTCCGGTGATCCTTCCACCTCAGCCTTCCAAGTAGCTGGAACTACAGGTGTGCGCTACCATGCCTGGCTAGTTTTTGTTTTACTGTAGAGATGAAGTCTTGTCAAGTTGCTCAGGCGGGTCTCGAACCCACGGGCTCAGGCAATCCACTCACCTTAGCCTCCTAAAGGCGCGGGATTACAGGCTGAGCCACTGAGCCTGGCTGGCCTAAAGTTATTTTTTAGTGTCAGCTGTACTCATTCATTAATTCACCCTCTCTCTATCCATTCACCTGTTCATTTATTCATTACCTTGGCTGCCTCAGGACTCAGAGGTCTATGGGGACATGATGCAGATTTTTGCTGATAATCATATAGCTATTTTCTTGATAGTCCTTGTATAAAAACCTCAGTTATGCATATACTATTTGAAAATAGTATTTGTAAAAAGCATGGGAAATAGTTACCTTTGGTTTAATATTATTTGGCCTGTGGCAAGTTTTCCAAAATTAAGTGTCTGTTAGTTAACTGCCTGTCCTCTTTACTTCTACAAGTTGGCTAGTTTGCATATTTGAAGAAAGTCTCAAGTGAAAAAGTCAATCTGTAGCTGGTGCTCTGTGTTTGTTCATTTTTTATGTGTGGGCTTAACATCACTGTTCACTGTTCCCCTGACCAGATGAGTGGTCCTGTAGCTCTTAGCTGCCTGAACTTCACTTTTAAGCACTCATTTCAATTGTGGTTAAATGTTTACTTCATTGCTTGTTTATTGAATGCCTGTTTCTCCATTTGATCATATGCTCTGTGGGAGTGGGAGGACCCTGTGTTGTTTGCAGCCATATCTCCAGGACTTGTCATGATATCTGGCATATAGTGGGAACTAACCTTGTTGAATGAATTAATAAAAAAGTAACCATTCAAAAGACACAAAATGTAACTTAACCACTAATCAGAAAAAGTGCATGTATTGAATTAGCTTTTTAAATTTCTGTGCATTATTGCATATGTACGGGTTATAATTTTCTAGAAGTCACAGAGTACTGAAACATATGGAAATTTAGAAATGCAATGCTGAGTTGTTTTGTTTTTGTTTTTTTTTGTTTTTGTTTTTGAGTTGGAGTCTCACCCCGTTGCCCAGGCTGGAGTGCAGTGGTACGCTCACGGCCATCACAGTCTCAACCTGCTGGGCTCTGGCAATCCTTCTGCCTCAGCCTTCCAAGTAGCCAGAACTACAGGCACATGCTACCACGCCCAGCTAAATTTTGATTTATTGTAGTTGCCCAGGTGGGTCTCTAACCCGCGGGCTCAGGCAATTCACTCACCTCGACCTCCTAAAGAGCTGGGATTATAGACTGAACCACTGAGCCCAACCTTGAGTTTTTTTTTTAAAGAAAAAATTGCAGGTCAGGCGATGCAGCAAACTAGAGAGTTTACACAACTATTGGAATATTAGGGCCGGGCGTGGTGGCTCAAGCCGGTAATCCCAGCACTTTGGAAGGCCTGAGCCCACAGGTTTGAGACCAGCCTGGACAACTTGGCGAGACCTCATCTCTATAATAAATCAGTGCTGCCTGTAGTTCCAGCTATGGAAGGCTGAGGTGGAAGGATTGCTAGAGCCAGGTTGACGCTAGGGTGGCTGTCAGCGTGCCACTGCACTCCAGCCCGGGCGACAGAGTGAGACTCCAACTCAACAAAACAAAACAAAGCTATTGGAATATTAAAGTCCCTTTCTTTAAAAAGGAAGATTTTAAAATCACAGTATAGAGGGAAGATTTTAAAAATTGCTAGTGAAACTATTGGATGAATATGTATAGGGTAGAAATCCCCATACTACTAGTGATTTGATAGATTGTAGTAATTCTTTCCCTAAGGAGCTGTTGTGCTTTCTCATTGTAAAATGTAATTAGCAGATGTAAAAAAAGGCTTATTAATCTTATAGGGTATAATTATGGTTGTTTATATGTAAATTATTTCATGTTCACGGATTGCTTGTCTTTCATTTTAAATAAACAGGTTAGAAGTCAAATGCCATTACCAATTTGATTATAATCATTACATTTCTTTTAAAAATACCACATTAGTTATTTTATTTTCCATAAGAAATTTAGACATCATTGGCCTAGTTTTAGGATTGGAATTTCCAGTAGCCAAATCAAAATATCTTAGTGTAGATTTTCTGTCAAAGGTGTTTGAAAGCATCAGGTTATGAAAAAGTAATATGACATAGAAAACTGAAAATCTGCACAACCGTCCATAAATTTATTTCAAGTGTCCAGTTGAGCAATGATTAATGATACCCGGGCCAGATAGCTTCTGCATGGCCCTCCATATCCATTTTCTCTCTTTTGCTGTCTGCTTGCTGCCCTGGGAGGCTTCTCTGCAGGCAATGTCAAGTTATCTTGCCCTCTAGTTTCCAGTGGGATGACACAGCAGGAAGTGAGAATGGGGGAGAGGTCAGGATATAATTTCCTTGTCGGGTGTCCAGGGATGGGCTATGTCCCTTCAGAAGGTCGCTATTTTCCTCATGGTGGCTTCTATTCATGACTCTGTAACTGCTCTGACCCTTAGGGCTCATGGGTGGCAACTGCCACCTTCTGACTCTTTCTGGATTATGACTTTCCACTGCCATTCCCTCTATACTGTCCTTGACTTGAAAATAGTTCCTTTATTTAGTCTCCTGGAGTTGCTCTAATTTGAGTGTGCCATTTATTTTCTTTGCTTCCATGACTCATACCCTTGAAAAGGAGGTGAGAAAATGTACCCTTTTATAATTCAATAGACTCCAAATGGATTATCTGAAGCCAACACATGACTTTGTAAATGTAACATATATTTATACTTTCAGGCATACATAGATACAAAATACACTCTTTATGTTTTGAAGAAAGTGTGACTCCTATGACTTTATCTTCTTCATACTTTCTGCTAAAATTGTAGATTCACCATCAATTCCAAACTGTCTTTGAATTATTCATCAAGCTGTGAGGATGGGTTGGCGTTGTCTCTCTTCTTTCTGGTTGACTTTGTTAGTGTGATATGCATTTGTGGAGAGGAACATTTTGGTGGTCTGGTCTATAATGAAATTCAACTCGTGACCTTATACCTACCAACATTATGTTGTATTAAGTGATGTTAACAAACTATAGGTCCTTTGGTGTGGGCGTGTATGATGTAAAGCTTTGCTTGGTCTGAGTGAGCTCATGTTGGAGAGAAGGATCAAAATTTAGTGCAATGAATACTGAAATCTCTCCTGCTCTTTGTGACCTCCACAATTTTCCATTTCAATAGGATTTCCTTTTCTTTTCTTTTGTTAAGCTACATTGTGCCTCAAAACTCAAAGGCTCATGTCCTCTGAATCAACTGTGGAAACTCAACCAAGAAGAAAGACAGAGACTGAATTTTACATTTGGCACCAGCTTGTACAAACAGGAATCTTAATAACTGTCCACTCTGTGAGCAGGATTGTTTTGAGCCAGTCTTGATTTGGGAGGGGAGTAGTACTTTATGTTTTTGGATGCAACTCAGGATAGCCATCGGTCTTCTTTTTACTTAACTTTTTTACTCTACCATTTCCTTTCTTCTTTTCTGTCTCCTGAGTCTGTTTTCAGGAGGAGCATGAAACCAGGAGGAGCAGTGTCGGGAGAGTTGGAACAGTGCCAGATATTGACTTCTAACCTTAAATCCTCATTTTTATCTACTTTCTGATTATATACTCATGTTTTGCCACAAGCAACTGGTAGTTTGAATACTAGAGAGCAATCCAGTCTGAAAAGAGAAAGTTAGTGCCTGTAATCATTATGCTTTTCTGGACCTGAGTTTTGCAACAAAAACAAATTCACCCCGAGGCTGGGTGGCAGGAAACCATCTTCCTGATAGCCACTGTTGCTAAGGCCACCGTCACTGGCAAAGGGCTCAGGCCAGCACTACTTCCTGAGGGAAGAGTGCAGCTTTAACCTAATCTTTCACTAGAGAAAACTAGTGGTACTTTTGAGTGGCATGAAGAACTTACCTCATCAATCTTCTCCACCATTAAGTTCGACAACCAATGGCCAAGGTTGTTTGCAGAGATAAAAAGATCAATAACTTTTTTTGGGCAGTAACAACAACCTTTTTGATGGTGAAAATGTATGTGATTGAGTTCTTAAATTGTCTTCTGTCTGCAAACTTGTATTCAGATATGTGCAAGTTTCTTGCAGGAAGATCTAAATTTCCTACAGTTCTGAGGGGCTTCCTCTGAGCTGTGCTGGCTTTTTACTAGCCTTGTCAGTGGTGTCTTGGCTTCCTTGGGATCTTTGGCAAAGCAGAAACTGTGGAGAAGGCAAGACAACTTTCAAGTTGATCATAATATTTTGATACTCAAACAGTGGGAAACCATAAAAAAGCAGTAAAGTTGTAACTTTTTTGGACCATGAACAAGTATTTATGGTGTTTAAAAGTCTCCGAGTCCCTTTGAGTCTCAGAAACCATCAATTTCCTCCCTCAGACATGTATTGTAAGATTCAGTGAAGGCAATATGGAGAGATATAGTTTGAGGGACACATAAGCACTTTTAGCCTTGAATAGAATATCCATCTTATAGATAAAGATAAGCAAGAAGCAAATGATGAAATAATCTGTGACACTGACCTTTGATTAAAAATGTAATTTTCATTCTTCTTTATTATTTATTATTAATTGAAGTTCATGGACTGTCAAGGTGTTACCAAGATAGCTATGAAGTTTTAATGTAATTTTTAGCATTTCAAAAAGCTTCATGGCAGTTGTATTGTTTTCTACTATGAGTCTGCAAAGTCTACAATTGAAATGGCATTTAGTTGATTTGAACTGGAATTCTTTTTTTTTAATTTTAAAGATGTGGGATACAATTCAGGGGTAGGTATACAAACGTTCATTATGCCGGTACCCTTGTTGATGAGGTGTGTCCCCCTCCCCTGGCTGTTTCCCACTACTGCCAATCCCTTTCTTATAGTATTACTATGGTATAGTTGTTCAAGTTCTGCTTATGAGTGAGAACATGTGATATTTGGTTCTTTGTTTCTGTGATAGAGCACTCAGTATTATAGCCTCTAAGTCCATCCAAGTTGCTGTGAAGTTTATAATTTTGTCCTTCTTTATGGCTACATAATATTCCATTGTGTATGTGTACCACATTAAAAAAAAATCCAGTCTCTTTCTGTGGGCAGCACGGTTGCTTCCATGCTTCTGCTATTATGAAAATACTGCAATAAACATGAGTGTGCAGGTATCTTTTTCACAGAGTGATTTGCATTCTTCTGGATATATTCCCAATAGGGGGACTGTGGGGTTGTATGGGAGGTCGATTTTTAGATCTTTGAGGAATTGCTACACTGTTTTCTACAGAGGCTGTACTAGTTTACACACCCACTAATAGTGTAGAAATTAAACCGGAATTCTATCACCTCATTTTGATAAAGAACATATATCATGGTGTTCAGAAGTATCTGTAGGCCAGGCTTGGTGGCTCAGCCTGTAATCCCAGCACTTTGGGAGGCTAAGGTGAGTGGATTGCCTGAGCCCGTGAGTTTAAGACCAGCCCAGGCAACTTGGTGAGACCTCGTCTCTACAATAAATTAAAAAAAAATTAGCTGGGTGTGGTAGCACATGCCTGTAGTTCCAGCTACTTGAAAGTCTGAAGCAGAAGGATCGCCAGAGTCCAGCAGGTCGACACTGGGGTGGCCGTGAGTGTGCCACTGCACTCCAATCTGGGTGATGGAGTGAGACTCCAACTCAAAAGGAAGAAAAAAGTGTAGCTGAATAGACCTTGGCTTAATAAAAAGTGTGGGATGTGGTTGATTTTCACTTAAATTGTTTTATAGAAAAGCCTTCCGGGCTGGGCCTGGTGGCTCATGCCTATAATCCCAGCACTTTGGGAGGCTGAGGTGAAAAGATTTGCCTGAGCCCGTGGGTTCGAGATCAACCTGGGCAACTTGGTGAGACTTCATTTCTACAATAAGTCAAAATATTAGCTAGGCATGGTGGTGCATGCGTGTAGTTCCAGCTACTTGGAAGGCTGAGGTGGAAGGATCACCTGAGCCCAGTAGGTTGATGCTGGGGTGGCTGTGAGTATGCCACTGCACTCCAGCCTGTGTGACAGAGTGAGACTTCAGCTAAAAAAAAAAAAAAAAAAAAAAAAAAAAAGCCTTTCAAAGTCAGAATATCTGGGAGAAAATAATAAAAGGGGTTCTTAATTAATTGATGGGTGGATTCATTTTTCTGTCAATGAATATTTATTGAATTCCTACTATGTACTAGGAGCTCATATGACATCTATAAATAACACAGAGAAGATCCCTGCAGCATTGACGTTTTTTGTTTTTTAAAAAATATGTGGGGTATAATTCAGGGTTAGGTATACAAATGTTTATTATGCAGCTACCCTTGTTGATGAGGTGTGCCCCTGCCTTTCTGGCAGTTTCCTACTACTGCCAATCCCGCCCCTGCCCTCCCCTGGCTGTTTTCCACTTCTGCCAATCCCTTTCTTATAGTATTACAGTGGTTGTTCAATGTCCGCTTATGAGTGAGAACATGTGATAGTTGGTTTTTTATTTTTGTGATAGATCACTCAGTATTATAGCCTCAAGTCCATCCAAGTTGCTGCGAGGTTCATAATTTTGTCCTTATTTATGACTGTGTAATATACACAATGGAATATTAAGCATTGACATGTTAATAGGAGAAACAATGCAAAAATTAATGCAGGTTGTGATAAGAGTAAGGATAGAAATAAATAGGTTGTTGAGGTAATGATGGGAGGTGAGGAGATCACACTGGCTTGGGTGGTCAGGGAAGGTCTGTTTGAGGAGGAGTCATTTGAGCTGAGGTTGAACCAGATGAGAAGTGCCAGGAAGGATTGAGAAAATGTGTGGAGTGATATGCATGAGTGTTGGAGGAGAAAAAGGGCTTGGGCTGGTCAGGGATCAAAAAGGAAGCCTGTGCAGTTGGGGATCAAATGAACAAGGAACCAGATCAAAGGATTCTGAGACAGGATGTTTGGGCTATACCTTGAGAGGAATGGGGAAATAATTGAAGGACTCTCAAGATTTTAAAAAATAAGATTGAAATTTTCTTTAAAAGAAATCAGCTTGGTTGCTGGTGTTGCACAGATTTGAGAAGGGCAGGAATGGAAGCGGGAAGAACAGTCAGGTGGTTTTAGGGATCCAGATATCACAATGACTTGGGTGAGGGTGTGGCTTTTTGCTCCTTCCTTGCTAGGGTATGGCCAAAGATGGTTGATGGAGCTCTAGACAAGATGTCCAAATTCTGGCCAGAAGAAAAGAGGGAGGGGCATGAGAAAGGCATGCTCTATCCCTTTAAGAACACTCCTCAGAAGTTTTACTGACCATGGTAAGAAAGACTGGGCAATGTCATCTTGTTCTGAGAGACCAAATGCCTAGGTAAAAATGGGAGCTTCCATTTAGAAGGAGAACAGACTCAAGAAGACAATAATCTCTGCTGACTTTTATGTAAACAAATATATGTGTAAATAACTTTCTTTTGAAATAAAACTTAAGTCTTTTGAACTCTATGTCAAAGTTTTGGAGTCTCTTAGAGTTTGTAAGTCCAAGATTCACAGTATAGCTCGTTAAATATATTAGCAGCTGGGCAAGCCCCAATAGATGTATGACTATCTGTTAAGAACTAGATTGGAGTGAATTCAGCTTGAACCTGAGACCAAAATAGTGCCTCCTATTCCCATAGCTTTTCTCAACTTTGGAACCTGCTTCTGCCTACACAGAAGATTTTAAATCCACATTCTTACCTAGTGACATGGGCTTCAGGCCTTTCTCATACACCTGGTTGCCAGTGGATTATAGAGAGAAGAAGGATGGGTTTTCTTCCCAAGGAGGGAGGTTCTGCCTGGTCTCTTGACCTTACAGAGAAAAGAAGCCTGGGATATAAGTGGGCGGGTCTGATAATAAAGGGAGAGCATGCTTCCAATTCTTGCCCAATAATCATAGAACTCTGGCTTTGTTTCAGTTTCCCCTCCATGTTGGGAAAATCAGTAAGGAGTGTGGTGCAAGATGGGAGATTTTTGTTTTGGAGTTCTCCAAGAGAGGGGTGGGCTTGTGGATAGGAGTCTCCTTTTCTGTGGACTGAAGTGGGAAAGGAGAAAGGACCTTTTTCCCTAATCAAAATAATTACCAGAAAAGTGGAAGCTAGCTGGGCATGATGGCTCACACCTATAATCCCAGCACTTTGGGAAGCCAAGACGGGAGGATTGCTGGAGTTCAGGAGTTCGAGACCAGCGTAGGCAACATAGGGAGACTTCATCTCCACAAAAATTTTAAAAATGAGCGAGCAGGGTGACATGTGCCTGTAGTCCCGGCTACTTGGGAGGCTAGGGCAGAAGGATTGCTGGAGCCCAGGAGGTAGAGACTGTGGTGAGCCATGATTGTGACTCTGCACTCAGCCCGGGTGACTGAATTAAAAAAAAAAAAAAAAAAAAAGGAAAAAGGGAGCTAAGCAATATTTTTTTTGGAGGGTATGGTGGTGTGTGTCCTAACTACCTCAAATATGCTTTATTTCAGTAATAGAAATATGGCTTTATTTTAAACACATATCATATTCTTATGAAACCTCAGGACAAAGAAAATGAGAAATGAAGAAAAGTAAAATGAAAGATGTTTTTGAAATATGCAGTTAGATGCCTTAAGGAACTGAAAGAGGACAAAAAAACGGAAAAAGTCATGTAAGGACAGTGGTGAAGAAGGCTGGAAGGGAGGATGCATGGAGAAAGGTTAAGGGGCTAGGGAAGACTGAGGGGGGAGCACAGCAGTGATGTCTCTTCCACAGGGGACGTACTAGTCAGACTTCTAGCACACTCGAGGGTCATGGGCGAGAGGTTAACAAAGGATTTCTTACAAGGTGTGGACACAGTTTTTTTTTTTTTTTTTAAAGTGGAATGAAGTATTCAGGAACCAGGAACAGTGGGGAGAACTGCAGGGACAAGGATGAAGAGTGGTCACTAGAATCTGGCAAGAGCTTTTGTTGTGAGTGAAAGCTTGGAGAAACACCAAGTCTGTGGAGGAACAAGCTGGGAAATAAACACTCTAACTCTGTCTCCTCTTGCCCTTCTGTGTCCTGCCGGTGCCTCCCATTGACCAAACCCAACTGGAAGCGAGAGCCAAGAAAGTCCAGGTGGTGTGGTCATGGAGAGCAGACTCCTAGGACCTACAGCAGGATGGGGAAGGATTGGGCGGGGCAAATGAGGAATAGCCTGCACAATATTTTGCTGGAATGCAGGGAGGAGGCTGTATTAAATTCCTGCCACAGTTTAATTAATTGTCTCCAAACATTTATTGAGCACTTGCTCTGTCAGGTGCTGGTGAAAGAAATAAATAAACCCGCACCTTGCAGGGTCAGTCGTGATTTTAATGTCAGGTGAGGGGGGCTATGGCAGTGAGCAATAGTAAAAGACACGTCTTCCTGATAGAGTTAGTGAAAGCTTCCCAGGGCAGAGGTGACTTTTGAGCTGGATAGTGAATTCGTATAGTAGGTCACCAGGTGGGGAAAGCAGAAAGTCTCCGTACATGGAACATCATGGACAAGGGAACAGACGTGGTAAGAATATGGAGAGAAGGCACAAGTCAGGGAAGGAGGATGGGACATTAATCTTTGTAAGCTAGACTGAAGTTTGGATTTTATTCTTGACATTGGCAAGTGGGAGTTAACAGAAGCTTACAACAGTTATTGCTTCTTTAAAATGATGGGGGAATTGAGAAAGGTTGCTTTTCCTAATACCCTCTTTTCTTGGTTTTCTTCTTTTTGCTCTCATTTCTCTCTCTATGTCCCATCTTTTCCCCCTCATTGATGTTGTTTCTGGAAGATGAAGCCTCCAGGATTAAGAGGGCTAGTTAGGGTGGATTTGAGATATGGGGGGGGTGCAAAAACCTGGAATTTATTTATTAAAAAATTGTGTATTAGCCAGGCTCCGTGGCTCAGCCTGTAATCCCACGCCTTGGGAGGCTGAGGTGAGTGGATTGCCTGAGCCCGCGGGTTCGAGACCCGTCCGGGCAACTTGGCGAGACCTCATCTCTCCAATAAATCTAAAAATTAGCCGGGCGTGGTTGTGGGCGCCTGTAGTTCCAGCTACTTGGAAGGCTGAGGCGGAAGGATCGCCGGAGCCCAGCAGGTCGAGGCTGCGGTGGCCGGGAGCGGCCACTGCACTCCAGTCTGGGCGACAGAGTGAGACTCCAACTCAAAAAAAAAAAAAAAAATTGTGTACTTATCCTTATATGTTTAAACTTCAGTCACCTTCAAAGTACTCTCTGTTTAATGCAATAAACCTATAGAGATGCTTTTCCCACTGCTTAAGACAGTTTTTGAATATGTCCATATCGATGCCTTTTAGTGCTTCTGCCATTTTTTGTTTCACCTCTTCCACGCTGGCAAAATGTTTCACTTTGGGGACTTTTTTTTTTATCCAAGGAAACAAACAAAAAATCACTCAGGAAGATCGGGTGAGTAGGGAGGATGAGACATGGGGTCATACCATTTGGGGCTAAAGACTGCTAAATACACAGTGTGGTGTGGACTGGTGCCCTTGTATATCACCCATCATGAAATGGGCAAACATGTTGAAAGAATCTCCAAAACAAAAAAACCACTGAAGCCAAATGTAACTTCCCACAACAACACTAGCGGGTATGCTGATGCCAATGGGTTCCCAGGACACTTACCTTGTAGGGGGAGCCTGTGCTACAAGGGGCCCACCCTCCAAAAGATAATTCAGGTTTTTTGGGTTCCCTCCTCATAGGGAAAAGCAAAATATACATTCTGGGTCTTTAAAAATTCTTGCTTCAGTTGCCAGTAGGGGTTTACTTTGAGGTTGGTGGAAATATCGGGGATGTTGGCACAGAAATTAAAATGCTTAATTAGCCAGTGCGTAGTGGCTTATCACAATAAAATTAAAATGAGATGTGACTTCATGACAATTTGAAAAGTTGTCTTGAAATACTGTCTGTATACCCTGATGTGTATTATTGTAGACTGCAAAAATGAACAAATAGAAATACAAACACGTCCTCTCACATTACTTTTCCACACATGATCTGCAAAGAGAAAACTCTTCAAGACTTTGGGAAGAAAGTCAATTACTGAATTAATCAAACAACCATCTTCTCTCTGTACTTTTATTTTATATACCCTTTACACCTGTTTAATTAATCCTAAACATGAGGCTGACTGCTAATTAAACAGTCCTGGAAGTGACTGACTGAAGGTAGTAATTTGAGATAATTAGTTTTGGTTTCAAACACTCAATTTTCACACTTTGTGCTCATTGTTAGGAAGGGGTGGCTCATTATTACAGGCAGGGTGGGAGTTGTGTAGGGCATTTTACTGTTGGACTCTGAGTAGCCAAGGAAGTGGGAGGATTAGGTATCCAAATAGGACAAGGAGATGGTGTGGTGCCATAGAATTTGCTATAGAACGCCCCCCTTCCCCTTCACGCTCCCCATACTCACACTCACATACCACACACTCCACAATCGCACATACACAGACTTCATTCCAAAGCGAAGGTTAGATTGATCTCTTTCATTAGAACATAGAAATACACATGCTTTTGATCTTTGGGGTACTTTTATCTGGTACGAGCTAGAGCTCAATGAGTCAATCATGATCTCTTTCCTGGGTCTTCTGAAAACAAACAAGAAAAGGTGAAAAAGCCAAGCTTTGATATGTTGTTTGAGATTTGGAGGGGTGTCCTTGCTGAGTAGCCATGCACTATGAAGGCATAAAGCCTAATCAAGGGAACCATCTTTTATTATTATTTTATTATAAAGATGTGGGGTACAATTCAGGGCTAGGTATACAAACGTTGATTATGCAGGTACCCTTGTTGACGAGTATGCCCTTCCCTCCCCTAGCAGTTTCCCTCAATTGCCAATCCCAGCCCCCTCCCCCGGCAGTCTCTCACCACTGCCAATCCCTTTCTTATAATATTATAATTGTTCAAAGTCTGCTTATAAATGAGAACATATGGTACTCTGTTCTTTGTTTCTGTGATTGATCACTGAGTATGATCGACTCCAAATCTATCCAAGTTGCTATGAAGTCCGTGTATTTGTCCTTCTTTATGACTGCATAATATTCCATTGTGTATATGTACCACATTTTCTTTATCCAGTCCATTTTGATGGGCAACATGGTTGGTTCCATGTTTTTACTATTGTGAATAGAGCTGCAATAAACATACGTGTGCAGGTGTCTTTTCTGTAGAATGAATTGAGTTCCTCTGGGTATATTCCCAATAGGGGAATTGCTGAGTCATATGGAAGGTCAATTTCTGGTTCTTTCAGAAATCGCCACACTGTCTTCCAAAGAGGTTGCACTAGTTTGCATTCCCACCAGAAGTATAAAAGCGTTCCTTTTTCTCTGCATCCTCACCAGCATCTGTTGTTGTTTGTTTATTAATGACGGCCATTCTTACAGAGGTTAGGTGGTATCTCAATGTGGTTTTGATTTGCATTTCTCTGAAGATGAGTGAGGCTGAGTACTTTTTCATGTGTCTGTTGGCTACCTCTGTATCTTCTTCTGAGAAGTGTCCATTCATGTCTTCTGCCCACTTTTTAAAGGGGCTGTTTGTTTTTTTCCTTTTGGCGCATTTGAATTCCTTGTAGATCCTAGATGTTAGGCCTTTGTCAGATATACAGTTGGCAGATATTTTTTCCCATTCTGTGGGCTGTCTCCCTGCTCTCTTGGTGGTGTCTTTTGCTTTGCAGAAGCTTGTTAGTTTGATGAGGTCCCCCTTGTCTATCTTATTTCTTAAGGTATTGACCTTTAGGGTTCTGAATAGGAATTGGTTGCCAGTTCCAATTTTCATAAGGGTGCCTCCTGCATTTTCTTATAGTTTGAGGTTTTATGTTTAGGTCTTGGATCCATTTAGAGTTAATTTTTGTGTATGGTGATAGGTAGGGGTCCTGTTTCAATCTTCTGCATGTGTTCAGTCAGTTTTTCCAGCACCATTTACTGAATAGGTTCTCCTCTCCCCAGTGGTTGTTGTTGGAGGTTTTGTCAAAGATGAGTTGGTTGAGGAATTGAGGCTTTGCTTCCGGAATCTCTATCCTGTTCCATTGGTCTCTGCCTGTTCTTGTAACAATACCGGGCTGTTTTGATTATTGTAGCCTTATAGTAAAGTTCGAAGGCTGGAAGGGTGGTACCTCCTGCTTTGTTTCTTTTGCTAAGATTGTTTTTGCTATTCATAGTTGTTTATGTTTCCATATGAATTTCTTTATTGTCATTTCCAGTTCTGAGAAGAATGATGTTGGTAACTTAATGGGTATTGTGTTGAATCTATAGATTGCCTTTGGTATGATAGACTTTTTAACAATGTTGATTCTTCCTATCCATGAGCATGAAATATTTTTCCATTTGTTTGTGTCTTCTTGGATTTCTTTGAGCAGTGTTTTGTAGTTCTTATTGTAAAGGTCTTTCACTTTTCTGGTTAGGAAGATGCTGAGGTATTTCATTTTTTTGTGGCTATTGTGAATGGGATTATGCTTTTTATTTGAGTCTCTGCCTGCCTGTTGTTGGTGTATAGGAATGCAACTGTCTTTTGCACATTTATTTTGTACCCTGAGACTTTGCCAAAGTCCTTTATTAGAGCAAGAAGGTTTTTGACAGATTCTCTTGGATTTTCAAGGTATAGGATCATATCATCAGCAAAGAGGAATAACTTAACTTCCTCTTTTCCTACTTAGATATCCCTGATTTCCTTTTTTGTCTAACTGACTGAGCTAGAACTTCCAACACAGTATTGAACATGAGGGGTGAGAGTGGGCAACCTTGTCTTGTTCCAGTTTTCAGGGGAAATGTTTCCAGCTTCTGTCCATTTAACAATATGTTAGCTATGGTTTTATCGTAGATGGCACTTACTACTCTGAGGTATGTTCCTTCTGTACCTAGGTGTTTGAGGGTTTTTATCAAGAAGGGATGCTGGATTTTATCAAAAGCCTTTTCTGCATCTAATGAAATAATCACGTGGTTCTTGTTTTTACACCTGTTGATGTATTTAATTACATCTTGCAAATGTTGAACCAGCCCTGCATTCTGGGGTTGAAGCCTACTTGGTCATGGTGGATGATTTTTGAGATGTATTTTTGAATCCGATTTGCTAGAATCTTGTTGAGGATTTTTGCATCTATGTTCATAGGGGTATTGGCCTGCAGTTCTCTTTGTTTGTCAGATCTTTATCCGGTTTGGGTATCAGTGTGATGTTAGCTTTGTAAAATGATTTGGGGAGAATTCCATCTTTCTCAATTGCCTGGAATATTTTCAGTAGGATTGGTATCAGCTTCTTCTTGTACATTTTGTAGAATTCTGCTGGAATGCCATCCAGTCCAGGGCTTTTTTTGGTAGGTAGTTTTCGTATAACAGAGTCAGTTTCCTGAATTGTTATTGGTCTATTTAGTGTCTCAATGTCTTCTTGTTTCAACCTGGGGAGGTTGTGTGATGTCAGAAAGTCCTCCATTTTATTTAGGTTATCAAATTTATTTGCATATAGGTGTACATAGTAATCTCTGACAATCTTTTGTGTTTCTTTGGGATTAGTTGTGATTTGATCTTTTGTATTTCTGATTGTGTTTATTTGGGCTTTTTCTCTCTTTTTATTGGTCATTCTGGCTAGAGGCCCATCAATCTTATTAATTCTTTCAAAGAACTACCTTTTTGTTTTATTGATGTTTTCTATGATATTTTTGTCTTCCATGTCCTATATTTGGGCTCTTATTTTTGTGATTTGGATTCTTCTGCTAAAGTTGAGGTTTTGGTGATCTTCTCTTTCCAGCTCCCTTAGGTGATTTGCTAGGCTCTCAACTTCTGATCTTTTTCTTTTCTTGATGTGTGCTTATAGAGATATAAATTCCCCTCTGAGAACTGTTTTCAGGGCATTCCAGAGGTTTTGGTAAGATGTTTCTTCATTTTTGTTTGCTCCCAGGAATCTTTCAATTTCTGCTTTGATTTTAGCGTTGACCCAGAGTTGTTCAGCATCATGTCTTTGTGAGCTTTGGGAAAATGTTGTTGGTGTTGATATTTATTTTTATTCCACTGTGGTCTGAGAGTGTGCATGGCAAGACTTCAACCTTGTGGAATTTGTTTATGCTTGATTTATGGCCAAGGATGTGATCGATCTTGGAGTATGTTCCATGTGGTGATAAGTAGAATGTATATTCTATGGTTGTTAGGTGGAATAATCTATAGGTATCTATTAAGTTCATTTGGTTGAGTGTTAAGTTTAGGTTTTGGATCTCCTTGTTGACTTTTTGCATCAATGATCTATCTAGGGCTGTCAGTGGGGTATTCAAGTCCCCTGCTATAATAGTGTTAGAGTCAATATCTTTTTTTAGTTTACTTAGTAGTTGTTTTATAAATGCTGGTACTCCTGTGTTGGGTGCATATATGTTTAGGATGGATATTTCTTATTGATGGATTGAAACTTTTATCATTATGTCATGTCCTTTTTTATCTTTTTAAATTTTTGATAGTTTAAAGGTTGTTTTGTCTGATATTAAGATTGCAACTCCTGCCTTCTTTTGTGATCCATTTGCCTGGAAACTCATTTTCCAACCTTTAACTTTGAGTCTGTGTGTGTCCCTTGAGGTAAAATGAGTCTCCTGGATGCAGCAAATAATTGGGTCATAGTTTCTTATCCAGTCTGCCATCCTGTGTCTTTTCAGTGCTGCATTTAGTATGTTCACATTCAGGCTGATTATTGAAATATGATTGTTTATCCCTGTCATGAAGTTGTTATAAAGTTTTTCCTTTATTTGCTTGTTTTCTTTTGGTTTTGGGGTTAATGTATGTGTGTGTTTTCAAGTTTCTTGTGCTGTATTCTCTGCTGGTTCTGTGCTCTGTGGTTCTCTTGGGAAGTGTGTGGTCAATCTTTTTCTTCTTTCTTCTGTACTTAATACCTTTTAAGTGTCTCCTGTAGAGCTGGTCTGGAAGCTGCATAATCTCTTAGGGATTGGCTATCTGGGAAGGATTTTAATTCTCCATTACTGATGAAGTTGAGCTTGACTGGATAAGAAATTCTTGGTTTAAATTGTTTATCTTTGAGGACTTTGAATACAGGGCTCCAGTCCCTTCTTGCTTGTAGTATTTCTGCTGATAGGTCTGCTGCTATTGTGATTGGTTTTCCCCAATTGACCTTTCTGTCTTGCTGCCTTTAGTGTTTTTTCTTTTGTACCTACTTTGTGTAGGCGAATTACTATCTGTCTAGGGGTTGGTCTTCTCATTTGATGTCTTTTGGGGGTTCTCTGTATCTCTTGTGCTTGGCTGGTAAAATCTCTGGTGAGATGGGGAAAGTTTTCTTGGATTACTTCCTGAAATACTTGCTCCAAGTTGTTCTCCATTTCCCTTTCTTCTTCTGGGATACCAATGAGGCATACATTTGACCTCTTGATATAATTGCACATCTCTTGTAGGCTTTGTTCTTTCTTTCTGAGTCGTCTTCCTATGTTTTTACAGATAGTGTTAATTCCAGGTTCTGGTCTTCAAGTTCTGAGATTCTTTCTTCAGCTAGATTAATTCTGCTTTCCATGCTTGTCATCTTATTTATTTCCTGGATGAAATTTTTTATTGCCAAAATCTTTGTTACAAGTTCTTTCAGTGTTACAACTTGTCTTTCTTGAGTCCTATTCATTCTTTCCAACCATTCCCTAATCTCTGTCACATTCTGGGGCCAGTAGTTAGTGACTTCCATTGTTTGGGCACCAAGTTCTGATTTTTCAGGAGTTTTGTCTTTGGTACACTTGAAATTGTCTGAGGTCTTCCTTTGGCTCTTTCCTCATTTGTGACAAATCTCTTGTTTTTCTCCTTAGTTCTGTTATTCAGTGTCAATGGGAGAGGCTTTTCCTTCTGAATTTGCTCAGACCTCCATTCTTCCCTGATCCGGGCTCTGGATTTGTTCTATTTTGAAATAGGATGGTGGATGTGAAGCTTTGCTGTCTCTTGTAGTTTTTGAAATTTGAATAAAGTGGAGGATGGGGCATGATCTCTTTGGAGTTCTTTCTCCTCCTTTTCTGGCCACACCCTTTGTCCCACAGCTGGATCAGGGTAGGGAGTGGGGCACCTGGAACTCAGCACTCGTCAGGTCCCTCTGAAGTTTGTGCTCTCAGGATATTCCGTTTGGACCACAATCAAGCCCTGAGTAGTTGATCTGCCAGTCACAGAGATCGGATCTGTTGGTCCATAGTGAGCAAGTCAGAGCATTTTCCTGCACCGCCTTCAACATGGTGGTAGGGTGCCTCTCTTGTACTCTTCTATGGGAACTTGCCTCTGGACTCTGTCCACAGCCCCTTCCAGTGCCCTGCAAGGCACTAAAGTGATGAGGCAAAGCCCGGAGCAGTCTCTTTCCTGCTTCAATGGTGAGAGAGCACCTGGGGCAATAGTGTCTCCCTGCCACTTTTCCAAAGGAAAACTTCTGTCCATTTTGAAAAAACAATGGTGCTCCGCTTCTGTGACCTGTGAAGTAGGGAAGCTGCAGCACCTGCTGCTGCACAAGGGGCCTGGCCACCCACTCATGAGCCCCACTTAGACAGTCTCTCCCAGCGTTTTCTTGCCAGAGAGCGTTTGTTGATTAAAAAAAAAGAAAGAAAGAAAGGAAAGAGAAAATGGCACTTGGCTTCTGTGTCCTGGGAATTGCTAGAGTTCAAGCCCAGATGCTGTGGCACTAGCCACTGCACTAGGAGAGCCTTGGCTGCTAGCTCCCTAGCCCTGGCTGCTAGCTCCCTAGCCCTCACTCAGTCAGTCACTCACATGCCCACTCGCTTACCAGCACATACACAAAATTTTCCATACACTCACTTACTCACACGGGGACTCACATAGTGTAACTGACTTGGCTGCTATCTTCCCTCCCCTTCAGGGAACAGTCTTTTAAGACAAGGCCAGTGTATCTGGCAAAGACAGCAAAGGGCAGAAAGAGGCAAGTCAGACAGTTTTCATGGTCCAACAATGTTAGTTAGTTAATAGGACCCTCCCATCAGGAGAACAGAACCAGAAAGAATTAAGGGTTCAGTAGGCTAGATGGAGCCATCATTGCTGTAGCTAATGTAGGCAGATAAGCAGAAGCTGAATGGACCATGCAGCACCTTGGACAGCCCCATGTACATTGTTCTGCTTCTCCTTGGGTGACTTGTATCTCAGGAAGTTCACTGTCACTTCACTGGCCACCAAAATGGAGAAAGACTCTCTAGACTTATGAAGACTATCCAGATGTTGAGAGTTTTTCAAATTTGTCAAGAGTGGAGTTGAAACGTCCGGGTAGATTGGGAATCATCTGGCTAGATGCAGTTGGGTGACCACTGGATCCTGGGATGTGCAGCCCCTGGTAGAAGATGAAACTGCAGTCTCTTTGACATTCTCTTTGAGCACTGACATTAGCTGCAGCATCTGATGTAGAGAAAAATTAATTATTTTATGTCTGAGCCAAATCTACCTCTTCAACTAAGCCACCTGAGTTAGGCACTTTGGGGTCATTCAGATTTATGAACTTTCTTCTTTTTTTTATTAATCAATATTTTTTATTATGGTTTTGTGGGGTACAGTTAAGGGTTAGGTGTACAATTACGTTTCATTCAGGCACCCTGTTGATAAGAGGTGTTTTCCCATCCCCAGACAGATATTTGCTACTGTTAATCCCATCCCCCTCCCCCCCATAGTTTCCCAGTACCGTCAGTCATTTTC
>NW_007232424.1:79868-118638 GCF_000164805.1 Carlito syrichta
GTCCATTATATGAGTGAGAACATGTGATATTCGGATCTTTGTTTCTGTGAGAGGTCACTCAGTATTATAGACTCTAGTTCCATCCAGGTTGCTGCGAAATTCATGATTTTGTTCTTTTTTATGGCTGTGTAGTATTCCATCGTGTATATGTACCACATTTTTTTAATCCAGTCCTCTTTTGATGGGCAGCATGGTTGTTTCCAGGTTCTTGCTATTGTGAACAATGCTGCGATAAACATACGTGTGCAGGTATCTTTTTTATAGAGTGATTTGAGTTCTTCAGGGTATATTCCCAGTAGGGGGATTGCAGGGTCATATGGAAGGTCAATTTTTAGAGCTTTTAGGAATCACCACACTACTTTCCACAGAGGTTGCACTAGTTTACACTCCCACCAACAGTGTAGAAGTGTTCTCTTTTCACCACACCCTCTCCAGCAGCTTTCACTCATACTGCAGTGTGGCAGTAGAGGAGTGATGACACACATAACTACATAGCTCATGTTTCCACATTATTGAGAAACAACATAGGATTCTGAGTTTTGAAAATCTAGCAATCCTGTTTATGTCAGAAAATAGTCTCTTTTTATAAATAGTGTATGGTCTGGATTTTTTTTCCTGGGATTTTTTTTCCTTAGGGCGTTAGAAATATGTATATATTTTAAATCAGAGGATATGTGGTTGGCTATTCCCAAATATTTTTATGGTACTCAATGATGATATCAATAAGCAGCAGATAGACTTTCAAAACTATTTAATTTACTAAAAATACAATCTTGAGACTGAAATGGTATCAAGTGTCAAAAAGAAATCTCCTATTAAATTCTGTTCATCATTATATAGCCTTTATGTCCTAAAACCAGAGACGGTTTTAGAGGTGACATTTCCTGATACATACACCTTCATTTTTCTTTCATTTCTGTGCCAGAACTTATCATGTACAGAATAAAAAAGCAACAATAACAAAAAGCACAAATGTCTTGCTTTGACTCTAGAAACAATGGAAACTGTAGCTAAATTAAATTCTTACTGCTCAGAAATATTGTGCATTGAAAGGAAGTGAGATCAGACAACATTATAAAATACTTCCTAATTAAATTGATGCTCATAAAACTATAATTTGGCTTCAGGCTGGTAAGTTTCAGTATCTAGGATAGATTTGGCTATTTAGCTCTTGTGACAATTCATTATTCTACAAGATTCCTCATAGATTGAAATGATCTGTCCTTTGTTTTGCAGATACCTCAAATCAGCTATGCATCCACAGCCCCAGAGCTAAGTGATAACACCAGGTATGACTTTTTCTCCCGAGTGGTCCCGCCTGACTCCTACCAAGCGCAAGCCATGGTGGACATTGTGACAGCACTGGGTTGGAATTATGTGTCAACCCTGGCTTCTGAGGGGAACTACGGAGAGAGCGGTGTGGAGGCCTTCACCCAGATCTCGAGGGAGATTGGTAAGCATATATTTATGAGGTGATTGTATTTGGAGGCGACAGGTTGCTGCTGCCTGAACATCGCCACTATCTGATCTGTATGGAATAATTGGAACTCCTACGTATGCATGACCTAGGCTGTCCACTCTAGAAGGAAGCTGGGTTTATTATAAATGATTTTGTTGTTCATAGTCCTATCAAGGTGACACTTGGGTGCTAATTTAGGAAGTAGAGCTCCTGACTCAGGCGAACATTTTTTAAAGTTGTCTGTTTTGACAAGAGAGTTTGCCAGCACATTAGAGCCACTGTAAATTTGAATAAATGACATACTATTTAATTGTTCTAGATGGAAGTTTACATTAGCAAGTCATTAAATTAAAAAAAAAGTCAGTGGAATTTAACATCCAACACTAGAGGGATTAAGACTAGTAATCATTTTAAAACAATGCTGAAATAGCCCCCAAGGCAATACTTAAGCAATATTCTTATTGTCATATTTGACTTTCTGCATTCTCATTCTTACCTAAAACTCTAATGTTTGTGTTGGGATAAAGGGCAAGATATAAAAACTTGGTTAAAACAAGGTGCTGATGTCCTTTATCCTGGCCTTTTTTTCCCCAAGGTGTTTATCCAATCTCCAGTCATCTCAGCATCGTGTATGTGTACCTTTGAATAAATCCATTCTACTACTTAAAAAAAAAAAAAAGAACAAAACATAGAAACAACTTAGAGCATAAATCTTAGTCAACAATATATTGTTGTGGGTGAAAGGAATACTGTTATTCTTAATGAATGAATTATTTTTAAGAGTAATAACAGTATCTTGTGGAGAGATTAAATATCTATAGTTTATTTTTCAGTAATTTTGAACCTGAAGAAAGAAATTATCTTGATAAATGTATTGTTTTTCTTGGAGGTTTCAACTCAGGAAAAGACCATGGGAGTGACTTAGGTTTAACTGTAATCATCAAAGACAAAAGGTCTAGAGTTATTGAAAACGGATTTTCACTTGAAAGACTTGCAGATGACTGGGATATGTTTTGTACATAATAGGGCATGGAAATTTATTATACACAATATTTAGTATACTTATCATTTGTTCTATGTTTGTCGTGCTGCAGAAAATGTAGAAAAGGCCTGGTCTTGCTGGACAGACGGGGCTAATTGATTAATTAATTAGACAATTGTTCACACCTGCTGTAAGTGTTCATGGTGCTATAATCTTTGCTCTTTGGAAATTTATATTATTATTGCTATAAAAATCATTCAAAACATTCAATTGAACTTTAAATTATGACAAATTATATTATCTTCTTGGATAAAAACCTCAGGCTTATCCTTAGAGGAAGTGCCCACTCAAAAGAAGTGATAGCTTCTGGAAGCAGGGTTAATGTGTTATTTAAGCAGCTGGTGTCAGTTCTTACCATAGTGATAATTCAGCAAGAGAAGGAAACTAATAGAGTGTGTATTGAAATAAGTTTTCTGCAGTGATCCTGGGCATTCTTCAACTCCAGGACACATTTTGTGTGCATGAAATGGATTACTATAAAAAATTCAATATAGGACATAATTTGTCAATTGTTACAGAATCTGATAAAATGCATTGTTCTAAAACTTAAGTGAGAGCCCAGTTTTATTCTTTCGACTAAAATAAGAAATACTTAGTTTTACTTTTTCGGGAACATTGCTATACTTTGGTAACACTGTCACATAAAAGGATTCAGATGGTGCCATTCATTATTCCTGTTTCTATCTTAGTCATTAGTAAGGGAGAAAATTATTTTAGTGCCTTGTATATGCTCCTGATTAGAGCAACACATTTCTTCTATGTTGATCCTTTCAGGATTCTGTGACTTGATTGGCTGTCCATTCTATTTCAGTTGTCTCTTATCTGGGGAATGGAGGAGGGATGAATTGTCAAATTAATATGCAGAATACTGAAAAGGCCAAATTAGTACCACACTGGAGTATGCCATGGAATATATTAAATATCAAAATCATCCCTCATTTTAATGACAAAGGTTTTATCTAGAACAAAAATAGCTGAAAATTAAACCTTTTACATGACAATGATATTAATGGGAATGGCAAATGGTAGCAACTTAACCCATTCTGAAATTATCTGATGACTCTAATGAAAATTCATTAGTTCTGTAACATTTGCAGCTCTTACTACAACACTGATGACATCTCTGTCACCATGTTACTAGTATGTTTTTAAAAACCTCTGTAGCTTGTCTGAGAAAGAGATGTATAAATTCATTATTTGGAGTGTCTTCCTATTAATACAATTATATATTTCCCCAGCTATTATAATTTTTTACATGTGCTGTTCTGAATTTCTCTCTTTGGCAGCATTGATTGCCAAGAGAGTTCAGTGTAAATTGAGGCCCTTCCTATGTCTTACCTCTGATTAATTCAGTCTGATCATAATGGAATGATGGTGAAATGAAGATTGGTCTAGTGATAAATTGCTTGTACAGTTTAATTAGAATGTTTTTTATTGTAACAAAATTGTGAATCTGGGAGAATGAAGTTTATGAGTGAATGGTGGTCATGGGCAGACATCAGTGACAGCTCTTCTCTAGTTGAATCTTTCTTCAGTTCTGGAGGCTAGACATCCAAAATCAAGGTGTAGGCAGGGCCACATTGCCTCTGAAACCTGTAGAGTAGAATCCCTCCTTGCCTCTTGTAGCTCCTGTAGTTTTCTTGCAATCTTTGGTATTCCTTGGCTTCTACTCCAAGTTCTGCCTCTGTCATCACATGGCCGTTTTCTTCCTTTGTTTGTCTCTGCATCTTCTCTTCTTATCAAAATGCAGACACGTTGCATTTCCCGGGCCCACCCTACTCTGTTATGACTCATCTTAACCAACTATATTTGCAATGACCCTGTTTCCAAATAGGGTCACATTCTGATGTACTGAAGTTAGGATTTCAGTGTATCTTTTTTTGGGGAGATAAGGCAACCCTTGATAGGGGGTGATGGTGAAGAAGGATATACCAAGAAGGATGATGTCCAGTGGTAGTGATGGGAGATAGGCCAGGAGGACAACAGGTCAGCAGTTAAGGATGAAAGGAATTTAAAGCAGACAGAATTTCGTTAATGGACAGCCCATAATAGAACCAGATTACAGGTTCCTTTTGGAATGTTATGGAATTCTATTCTTTCATTCTTGACTACTTGGGTGGATAGAGTGATCCAATGGATAATTCAGGGGTGCCAGACTGCAATAGGTGGTGGACCCCTAGTGTCTGACTTTCCTTGGTAGTCAAGAATTTCCCAGTAGGATCACAGTAGTCACTTCCAACATAGGTGTGTACTTACTGTTTAACTGCTCTGCTTTGTGTAATTCCAAGAAGCTTCTCTTTTTGATGATACTGGCAATGATGGGCATTCAGAGAATCCTTTCTGGTCTAATTTATTTCTATTTTCTCTTTTGGCTTGAGGGAAGGGAACAACAGCTTAGCAGCTACTGGCTAAACATATTCATCACCCATGGTACACACCCTCAGTTATTAGAACCACAGTCCTCTACTTCTGTCTTATTTTAGTTATTTGATATAATGTTTCATTGATATTGTAATAAAGGGGTTGATGATATTCACTCATGCTTTTCCACCATAAGCTCTGGGACTGGTAGCTTGTGACTCAATAAATGACTTCCTTAAGTCTGTAGACAGGTTCTTTTTCTTCTTTGTCTTAGCTTATTATATTATTTTTAAAAGAAGACAGGATAATAAATGTTAATGCTATTGCTATCATTATAAGGGGCAAGGAAGCTAAAGTTTTATCTTTGAAGATAAAAGGCATTATACCTTTTCATTGTGGGTTTGCACAGTATGGTGACACACCTCCTTTAATCAGTCATCATGTTTATGAATGACTTATTGAAGATGACAGGTCTTCGAGTTGTCATCACATACATTATAGGGAGCAGAATAGACCTGATTCTGTCAAATCTCCTACTATATGTGACTTTTCCCCTCCTAATTTGCAAATGCTGGAAGCTTCTGACTATTGTCTGGCGTGTTCAGAATCTTAACATCTTCGAGTTGGAAGGGCCCACAGAGTTGTTGGACTGGCAAATTCTGTTTGAAATGTTAATGTAATAAACAATTTAATTAATTCATTTTTGTGTATAAAATGACAGACACTTTCTAAAAAGTAATGTCTTGGGGGGGTTGGGAGTCCAGTAATCAAGTAAGGAAATTTCATTCCTCGTGTACAATGGACAAGTGCTCACTGATAATATTTTTAAAGTATCTTAGTACAACTTTCAAAGAAAGCATTTTTTCCCTCTTGGGTGATAAACAAGAAGCAAGTTTCTGTTAACTGAAATGGATTCACTTTAAGATTAAAACAAAGTATTCTCAGTGACAGAAAGGAAAGAATACATAAAGAGTAGTTCTTCCCCTCAGATGTTCATTGCTTTGGAAAAATGACTTCCAGCAGGCAAAAATCAGTTTGACAAAAGTATTAATGTTATAAAATACTATGAATGAAAGGAAACATTTTAATTCAATTGAAAATTTTACTTTATGTTCCTACAGCTGAGTTTCACTGATAACACCATATTTCGAGTTACAAATCATATTTAATTAATATTAACACTAGGTAATTGGCAAGGATAACTTCAAAGGAGGGCTGAGGAAATTGCAAATTGGAACTGCAGGTGCAGCGACACTGTAGATGCTTTATAGGGATCCAAAGAATGTGTATATGATTTTTAACAATTACTGCAGAACCTGATCAAATAGAGTGCTGTTTCAAAACCGTTCTTCATCCTGGCCTCCCCTAATATTTAGGGCTTTATAACTGCCAAGTAGCGACAGCTGCTGTTAATGTGAAACAGTGAACGGCATTCAAATAAGTGCTTTACAACCCAGTATTCTAATGCTGTAGTTAAGTTTTTAGTAAACAATGGTAGTGTGATGCAGTGAAACCAACCTTGGAGTCAGAAGAACTTCTTTAAATCCCTCTTTTCAATTATGAGACTTTGTTAACAAGATTCCCTGAGGATTAATTTTCTTGTCTGTAATATGGGGTACTCTCTGCTCCGTGATCATTCAATGGTATGATTCTTGTGAATGTTCTTTATAAACTCTAAGATGCTACTTAATATCAAGTATTACTAGAGAAAGGAGTGGGGATAAAACAGATTTCTTCCCCAAGGCATGGCAAAGCTGCATGTCATGATAAAGATGGTAGGTGTCTTGCCTGGTATATAGGATATTTGAAATAGTAGAGTAGTTTTTGTTTGATATGTTGATTACCTTCCATCTTAGCCATATGTGGTAATTATGCCAGAAAAATCAGAATTTTGAGGGGCTCCTGACCACCCACCCTCTCTTTCCTACTTCTCATCACATCTTCCCCTCTTCATGGTAGGTATTCTACCCTAAGTCTTATTCTTGTCACCCTTGGCATTACTTATCACGTCACCTGACAGTTTTCTTTGCTTAAGTCTGACAGTTGTTTCTACTTTAAAAGGGTTGAGGTTTGAGGACAAGTTTGGGATATCTTGCCTCATCCTCAGCAATGGGCTTCCAAAGTCCCTGTGCTACCACCTGCCACTCTGATTATAGTACTGATTTCTCTGTAAATCTCTTCCACTAGAATGTATTTGTCTTGTGGAAGGATCCTCCAATACCCAGCAAAGCATCTGGCACATAAATGCTTCATGAATTTCCATTGAATGAGGCCATTGACACCAGGTTTATGGTTGAGTGAGTAATTTGGGTCTGGAGGTCAGGTTTTTACCTAGGCTCTGGGAGCCGAAAGGCAGAGATATTTCCAACAATGATTTAAAAAAAAAAAAAAAGAGTTATCTGCGTGGGAACCTTCAGGGGCTACCATACTGTTGAGCCACTTGTAATTCAATTTTTTTATTGTTGGCAAATACCAAAGCCTATAATCTGTAGGTTCAGCTCACCCCTAGTCCTTTAGCCAAACAGCACTGGAGAGTGTTAAGAGGTTGTAGATCTATCACATTCTAGCACAGTGACCTTGGATAACTTCATCATAATGAGCCCCATTTTCCTCATTTGTAGGCTGGGGATAACAATTGTATGAGAATTGAGTGAGATCATCTATAACAGCTTGTGTGGCTCATGGCTAATGCTCAACAACTGTCAATTTTTATCTTGTTAGGAGCCTATCCAAATCAGTGGTTGGCCTCAGAATGATCTTAACTGCCTTGAGCACGTATCTGATTGCTCAGTGAGTAGAGGGCAGCACAAAGGCCAAGTAAGTGCTCAGTTAAATGTAGCCAGCACTTGTCATTCCTGAAACTTGCTTTGTACCTCCTAGTAGTGACCAATCTTATTATTTCTTAACATGCCTAATACTTGTATACTACCTAGCATAGTGCTGGCACTGAAAGACATGAATTAATTCAATGCCAGTCAGAGTTGGCTCACCGACTCTGCTTGTTTCTTTTCCATTCTGAACCTTCTAAGTATTAATCGATTCAGGGAGCATTTATAGTGCATGTATCGGGTTGTACTTGTGCTGCTTTGAGATTCATCACAGTCTCTGCATCCCACCAGTCACTCTGTATCAGAGGAGGCAGAGAGGCAAACAAATAATTACAAATTAATGTGATCTTTGCCTTAATGGCAGCATCATTTAGAGGCATTTCCCAAAACCTCTGTGCCCGAGAGAGGGCATCCTGCAGTTTACTTAACAAAAAGACCTGGGAAGGTGACGATGTGTGGACCTCAAGCTCAAAGAGAGTACATGGTGTGATGTGCATTGAACTAATTTAGATAACTTAAATAGAAACAGTTTCCTGAACAGAAAAGGCAGCACAAAAATTGGACATAGACTATGATGCCAGCTTTGTAATGTCTTGCATATTGGTGAAATGTTTAATATGTGTTTGACAATTCTTATTTCTTTGTCTATTGATGATTACTCAGATGTAACCTCTTACAATCAGCATATGACTTGCACTGATATCATTAGACCCTGCTTTTTGCGATCACTCCTACTCGGCAGCACCCAAGCCCTTGGCAACAGTTTCTGTTTTGTTTAGTTCCTCCTCTGTGCCAGGGTCCATAGTTTGTATTCAGCCGCAACCCACAAGTTGCCAGGGTTTAGAATGGCTTTGCCATAACCTGGTTGTCCTGGGCGAGCCCTGAGTCTCTCTGTCACTACAAATTTACAGTATTGTCCCACCTTTGACTTATACTCCAGATCCTGAAGTTGGATACTGGATTGGATCTGACCCCAGACTCTGGCCTCCTAAGTTTGGACCGTGACATACTGCCTATTCCTTGTGAACATCACCTGATTGGGCAGAGGTGTCTGATCCTCCGCCTGTATTCTCACACAGCTGTTAAGGTCTACATAGGCATGACGGCACTGAGCAGAACCCAGGCTTTGTGCCGGGGCCCTGACTATGCTTGTTGTCTTTACAATTCTCATGTTCTTTTAGTGTCATTTTGATAAATATGACACAATGAATGAATAGTTATGAATTCCCTAGAATAAGGGAATTCAGCCTTGGGTGATGATTTGAGTCTCACTCTCAGAAATTCCTGTGCAAATGCATAGAGAGGGCTAGCATCTCTCATATCAGCCACGTGGTTCCTGTTTTCAGTTTTTTGGTTTTTTTCCTGTCACCTAGCTCCCACTACTAACTGCGTTTGTTTGCTAGGGATGCTTTAACAAAGTACCACAAACTGGGTGGCCTAAAAAAATATAAATTTCTTGTCTCCCAGTTCTGGGGCCTAGAAACTTGAGATTAAGGTTCCGGGAGGGCCAGATTCTTCTGAGACTGTGAGGGAGAATCTGTTCCACACCTCTCTTCTAGCTTCTAGTGGTTTGCAGTGATCTTTGACATTCCTTGGCATGCAGAAGCATCACCCCAATCTTTGCCTTCATCTTCACATGGGAATCTCCCTGTGTGTATTTGTGTCCAAATTTCCCTCCTCTGATAAGGAAACCAGTCCTACTGGATTAGGGGCCCACCCTACTCCAGTATGACCTCATCTTAATCTAATTAGTTATATCTGCAACCCTATTTCCAAATAAAGTCACATCCTTAAGTACTCAGGGTTAAGACTTCAATATATTAATTCTGGGGAGTACATTTCAATCTATAACACCAAGCATGGCTGCTGGATTGAGCCCTGATTTATGATGTTATGTATGACTTAAACCCATATTTGTCTGGGCTCTTTGGGTGAATTTTGTACGTGGAACTACCCGCTTTCCCCCGAGTGATCAGCTTCTGTGATCAGGACCTTAGCAGCAGGACTATGCATGTCTCACAAGCCATGATGAGAAGTGTCCTTCTCTCTCTGTGCTTAGCTGCAAAGAAATCACATTCCTTTATTTTCCTCTCCAAAGTCACTTTCTTGTTAAAGTCATTCTGTTTGAAAACTCCAGCACTAGATGAGAGCTTTAAGGTGCAATCTGTACTTACTGTGTTGATAGAAGAACATAATATAAAAACACCCTTCTGAAGAAATGAGGCGACATCACACTCCATTTATGTCATTTTTGTAGGCCCTGAAAGAGCTGGTCTGAGAATTAGGAGTGCGTTTGCCCAGTTTACTTCATAACTTATCCACTAAACAACAATTATCGTTTCCTTGAAAATAAATGGCTCGAGAATAATAAAATCAGAAGGCAGTTAGATGCATAGTTGATTGGAATAGGTGCCAATTAATTCAGGGGTTACGTCCCTTGGCAGAACCATGCTGTATAGTCTCTGGTCTCTAGCATCTATGTGTTTGACAGCAACCGGGCTTCTTTCTTTGCCCTTTTCACTGTTACCTGACCAAAGCCACTTTGTGATTCACTGGGGGGGGGGGGGGGGGGCTGGTCCCGCCAGGGGAAGACAGGGGAAAGGAGAGAAAGTGAAACTCAAGTCAGCACATTTTGTTTCTCGTTAACAGCTCTGGGAAGAGGTTTGGTCGGGAGAGGAATTTCAAGTAATGATTTAAACATATCTTCTGGCAGTTGGTAGCAGTGAGAAAAAAAAATAATGCCTCTTGCAGCAGCCTAGATACACTTCCAAGGCGGTGGGACTCACAGCCATACGACTCTGGAGTCATATTTGCATCGTGTATCACGGCTGGCATGCGTGTAATGGGCTATTAAGGGAGATGGGGATGTTCAGAGTGCATTGCCAGCCTTTTGCGTTTCATATCGTGGAGGGCAACCTCTGTGTTCCCCTTCAAAAGGTTGCTTGATGTTATTGCCAGAAGAAATCCTATGTTAGATGGAAGTATTCACGTGAGCTGATGTGACGGTTCATTCAACAAATATTTGAGCTCCTACTATGCGTTGGGGTCCTATTCTAGGTATGGTGCTGCACGAGTCAGACTGGCTTTCTGACCTCGTGGAGTTTCCAGTCAAGCTTGCCCTCTTTATATTTTCATGCCCTTGTCATCTCATGTCTCTCTAGGCTACGGGGATTTAGTTTAAGTCTGCGGAGCGAGGTGCTCTGGACTGAGTCCGTGGAAGGACTGAGAGGGTCTGCATCTGCCACTTCAGCAACTTCACCTCTTGGTTGTTCTGGATGCTTAAGTTCAGTTGAGGTGTCTGCGACATGCTGGAGGGAGCGGGCGCACATTTGAAAGAAGAAGAACAGGTGTGCTTATATTTGTGTGGGCACACACAGGGTCAGGCCTGGACCAAGGAAGATGGGTCAGTCATCAGGGACAGATATTTGGGAGCAACGTCAGTTGCAGGTGGCATGGAAAATTTTATTCAGGCCTGCAGAGCACGGATCAGGCATGGTGTTCTTGGTGAGGACCTGAACATACTACCACATGGCAAGAAAGTCATGCACCCCTCAGCCTAGAGACTGGTAGACCACCCTTCTGTTTTCTGTTGATTTCCAGAAAACCTTTTCTGACCGCCATCCCCTCCTTCCAGCTAAGTTAGGTTTCTTTTCTATGTGTCCTGTCATATGAAAACAAATCCAGACTTAGATAATGAGAGTTTATTCAGAAGAAAGTCTACTGCAAAGGAGAGAACACTCCAGTCTTAGAAATCATCAAGTTTCACAAAACCAAATAGGCTTTTCTCTGATGGAGGAGGGAGGGATAAGCAAAAGCTTAACAGAAATTTTCAAAAGGGAGTTTGAGCAAGCAAGGGGGAATGACCGGTGGGATCTGACAGGAATTGTCTTACTGTGGTCAGCTGATTCTCTGGGGAAGCTAATAAGGGTGCCATGTTCCAGTTTTCAGTACTTGCTCAGGTTTGGGACCAGCCAGAGTTCAGGGACCTGCAGGAAGGAGAGAATGCTGACTAGGATTCTGTCAAGGCAAAGCAGAGGGTGAGAAAGGGGCTGCTGTGAACACTTGGTCAGTTTCGAAGGTCCCATACATATATCTTACCAATTTGTGTTTAATTACTCTCCTCGCTTCCTTCAGAGGTAGAGAGCATACCTCATTCATCTTTGATTAGTGCTGTGGTTGCAAAGACCAGAAGATGCTCTAAGAATGTTTGTTGAATGAGTGAATAAATGGACGCAGCAGGTGAGTGTATCTGGACATAGGATGTCAGGAAGTAGGCAGCTTAAAAAATGGTAGATGGACAGGCTAGCAGTCTATGTGAAAGTTTTCTGATGAGGGGATGGGATCCTGTTGAAGGGTCAGGCTTAGCATCACATGGGAGGCATGGGGACCGGGGTATGACTGGATCTGCAACAGGAAGGTATGTGGGAAGGAGAGAGAGGCAGAAAACTGGAGTTCAGGGCCAGGTTTAGGTTAGGAAACAGAAGCCTGGGCTCATGTAGATGACAAATTTGACGCCTAGGTTACTAAACTTGATTCTGAGAACCAGAACCAGGTGGTGGATCTACAATTCCATAGGGGCAAAGAAGAGTTAAGGACCAGAAATCTGCTATGTCTGGCAAATAGGGTAGATGCAAAATTAGAAGTAGGTACATCTGCTGAATGTATTATTCGTCTTTCAGTTGGCTTGGAGTGTTCCAGGTAGATAAGTGGGTGACGTGATTCATGACTGCAAGATGTCCTAGGGTCTAGAGCTTTTGCTATTTAGAGTCATGACTTCAGGCCCTGGGGAACTTGCTTATTCACCATTTATTCAACAGATATTCGGTGCCTGTGCGAAGTTCCAAGGAGTGTACTAGGTGCTGGGAATTCACAGATCTTGTTTGTGTGTTCCTGGTGGCTTAGATTCTACTGAGGAGGTTGATTTTAAAAGAGAAAAGTATACAAGTTAATACTTAGAACTTCAAGTTAATGATTATAAATTGTGTCTTACTATGAAAGAAAACGAATGCATGTGAAGCATGCATGTGAAGGGTTTATTTGACAGGCAGCAGGGAAGTCAGTATGGCTAGAATGAGCAGTCAAGGGTGTGATTGGCTATAGGTGGGTAGGACTTGACTGGAAGTGTGGATCTTATTCTCATACAACAGAAAGTTTTTGACGGGGTTTGATTTGGAGAGTGGCATAGTATGATTGAGGCTTTAGGAAGATCATGTGCAGAAATGGGATTGCTGGGGAAGATGCAAGTAGAAAAAGAGTTAGAGATTTGTTGCAGGTCTCCAGGCAAGGACTGGGGATGGCTTGGACTAGAGTGGGAATAAAGGCAGGATGTGAGCTGGCATTGGCACAAGTAGAGGCAAGTTCCCAGGCATGGAGGATGGAGTTACTTGATGCTGTGGGGAAACAAAACTCCTCTAAGACACCTTGTCCTACAGAAGGGTTGTCCTAGAACCCTTTGATTGGGATGGGTGTTGGGAATGACTGTGTGGCTCTTCTGGAAGGCTGATGCAGGGTGGATATCAGGTGAATTATCTCCTGGCAAAATTTTACTCCAACTGATGCCTCAGAGAAAAAGAGCTAAAATGGTAAGGCTTCCCTAGGTTGTTGTTAATTTTTCTTTTTAATAACGTCTATTTAGAAATCTTTATTGCTATTTTTCCTGGGTGCTAGGAGGACATAAAATTTAGAGTATTCTTCTTAATAGTTCTAAACTCTTTCTCTTTGACTCCTGTTTCTTGTTGCTTTTTTTTTTTTTTTTTGTCTCTTGTGTTTCTAATTCATTTTAGGGCTCTTTAATCATCATGTCCTTTTCTGAACATTTTTGTGCTCTCATAATACAGTGGTGATTCTGGAAACATTCTTGGGTCCATATAGTCAAGGGTCATAGGGATAGGTGATTTGATACTACAGTCTCTAAAAATTAGGCTTTGTGTGTCCTTCATTTAAATCATGTAAAACGTGATTGACCTAACTACTTCTGAGTTATAAATTCTAGTATGGACGGTATTCTGTCAAATGTAGAAGATTTGCTTACCAAAGTCTCCATAAAGCTTCAGTGGAAGACAGGCGCCCTTTTGGGTCGCTTTCTTTCTCTGTCTTATTGTCCCCACATCCAAAATTCTCCCTAGATAATTCATCGAGAGGAGCTGGAACTAATATTTATTAGTTCTTATTTGACATGTATCATCTAATTGAGTTTTTACTATGCAATGAGGCTGATGTTCTCCCTGTTTTACAGATGGAAAAACAAAGGCTCAAAAAAAAAAGAAAAGTAACATCCCAAGACAACCTCCTTAGTATATGGTAGTATGGGATACAGGGAAGGTTCTCTGACTCCAAAGTACACATTTCTTTTTACTGCCTTTTGTCATCTCTCTCTCTCTCTCTCTCTCCCTCTCTTTCTCTGAGTCAGGATCTCCCTCTGTCATCCAAACTGGAGGACAGTTGCATGATCATGGCTCATTGCAGCCTCGACCTTTTGGGCTCAAGTGATCCTTCTGTCTCAGCCTTCTGAGTAGCTGGGACAACAGGCGCACACCATCATGCCCGGCTAAGTTTTTGATTTATTGTAGAGATGAGGTTTTGCTGTGTTGCCCAGGCTGATCTCCAACTCTTGGGCTCAAGCAATTCTCTCACCTCGGTCTCCCAAAGTGCCAAGATTATAGGCATGGGCCACCATGCCTGGTCTGTTGTTTCTCTTTTGAGGCTGCAGACTTTGGCTTCTGTGGTCACACTTTCCATCCTTGTCTTGGCAAGTTACAGAGGAGGACAGAGAGACAATGCTCCTCACACAACCTAATTTCTTGCTTTTCCTCCCCCCTCCCCACCCACTGTGCTGTCATGACCTGAGTGTTATATAGCCTGTGCCTGTGTTGACTCTTTCCCATCTGTTAGAAATGCTGCATTTGGTGTCTGCCTGGAGTGATGCTCATTCTTTGAGACTCAGCATTAATGGAACTTCCTTAGTGAAGCCCTCCTGGATTCCCTTGAATAGTGTTAGCTGAGCCCTTTTCTGTGATTTCAACACGAGTGCCTACTTTTGGTAAAACATTTTTTCACTGCCTCAGTCAGAACTCAGATTTAAGCCAAGGAGGGAATTTGGAGCTCAGAAACTTACAATAGTCTAGGAGCAAACCTGACGAGCTAGGCTTAACTCCACATTTTGAAATGAAGTCTGCAGGAGCATGTCTTGCTCCAACCCTGTACTCAGCTTTCTTATGTGTTGGCTTTCTCCTCAGGTTTTCCCACATGATGGGAAGATGGTCACCAGCAGCTGGAGGCTTGCATACCACCAGCTTAGCAGCTGTATTAGTTTCCTTGAGCTGCCTTAACAAATTGCCACACTCTGGGTGACTTAAAACAACAGAAATGTATTCTCCCACAACTGTGGGGCCAGAAGTCTGAAATCAGGACTTTGACAGGGCTGGCTTCTTGTGGGGGCTCTGAGGGAAAATTTGTTCTTTGTCTCTGGCTTTTGGTGGCTGCCAGTAGTTCTTGGCATTCCTTGGCTTGTAGCAGCATAACTCTAATCTCTGTTTCTGTTGTCACATCACTTTCTTGTCTATGTATTTTCTTTCCTGTCTCATGTAAGGACACTTGTCATAGGATTTGGGGCTCACTTGATTCCAGGATGATCTCATTTTGAATTCCCTATCTTAATTATATCTGCAAAGACTCTTATACGAGATAATGTCATGTTCTGAAGTTCCAGGGGGACATATATTCTGGGGTGGGGGTGGGGGACTCAGCCTACTACAGCCCCTTTAGTGGACAGGGTATAATGTATTCTAGCAGAAGTCCCAGCTTTGGCCCTTACTGTGCACCAGGTGACAGTTCATCACTCAAGCATTGCTGTGGTCTGGGGAAGGTGCTATTCACTTTGGCCACGTATGGGCCATATGCCCATCTCTGGACCGGGAGAGAGGAAGGTGGGATGAGCTTCACTGAAACATATGGTCAGAGTCACATGGAGAGGTCATTCTTCAAAGCTCAAGTGAGGTGCTCTTCTAGAACAAGGAGAAAAGACTCTCTGGCAGGTGAACACACAGCTGTCTACTGTACACACTATGTGGTGTCTGGCTGTTGATATCTGCACCTTCTCACTAGACCATCACCTTCTCATGCGTATCAGCAGCCCTGTCCTATTTATCAATGCCTGGGCCATGAAAGAGCTCTATTAACATATGTTAAATTAAGTTACAGTAGCTAAACTTCTCCTGAAAAAATAGGATCTAATGTATCCATGAATCAGAATATTTGTCAGAAACAGTTTTGGCCTCCATCTAAATGACAACAAAGAAAGCAGTTTCAAGGACAAGTAAAGGCTTCTGTTGGGGCATTCTCCTCAACTTTGAAAATGCTTTCCATTCTCATCTACCCCCACCAGCCCTAGGGTGTTGGGAACCAAAGGAATTAACCCCAGGAGCTTCATGCTTATTGAGGAGAGCCAGGCCCACCTACTCAGTAGTTATCTGTAGCAGTGTATAGACTCCAACCACCACCACCAATTGAAACCAGTTGGTGAAAATAGCACAAATCACATAACAGCTGGAGAAGTGTCCTAGAGGGCTTCTCAGCAATGGGTCAGTTCTGACCACAAGCTAATTGAATGGCAATCAGAGGTACCTAGACCAAAGAAGAGAAATGGAAACTTTGGTTATCATAAACATGATCTTTATTCTCAAAGAAGATATTTCAGTTCTTTTTATGATTTCTAAGGCAATGATTTTTTCATTCCTTCATTACAAAAGTAGACTTTCTGTGTGACTGTCAGGAAGCATGGAACCCTTATGTGTATTCTATGAGTCTTGAAGAGGGAAAGGTTCTCTGGGGAATCTCTCTTATTGAGAACTGACTTAAAACATGGAAATGCAATTGGCATATGGAAGAGTGTGGCTTCATGGTACAGCTTCTTTATTTTAAAATGGCAACTTCTTTATGTTATTTCATTTTATTTTGGTAAAAATTCTAAACATTAGATCTACCCTCAACAAACATTTAAGTGCATGATGCATTATTGTTGACTGTAGATACAATGTCGTACAGCAGCTCTCCAGAACTTATTATCCTGCGACTGAAAATTGATGCCTATTGATAAGTAACTCCCCATTTCCCTCCTCCCCTTCCATGTTTTGATTCTATAAATTGAACTATTTTTGATACCTCATATAAAAGGAATCCTATAGTATTTTTTTTTTCGGTGACAGGCTTATTCCATTTACCATAATGTCCTCAAGGTTCCACTTTCTTGTTTTCAGAAACTTCTTTATTTTTCTTTTTCCTACTGATTCTACACATGTGATGGCCCAGTGCTCCCTACCTCTGTCTGGAAGACATCTTGTCCTCATACTCTTAGTCCTCTGGTCACCTCTAAATATATGAAAAACCTCATTTTCGTTATTGAAATGTTCAGTCCTGTAAAATAAAACTGAAAATCAGTCAAATTGGAAATTTCCTCCCGCTACAGCTTGGGGCTACTTTAAAATGGAATCCTACAGTGGAGAAGGGCATGGAGCTGAGGCTGGCTTCTTCCCTGTTGCCCCCCTGGGCTCTTTCTTCTCCTGTCCCACGTGCAGTTCTCGTATAACACCCTATAGCAGTTAAAGAAGCACCTAGCGACAGAGGTATTCCTGGTGTGGGCAACTACAGCACTTGTCCCTAATGGGAAGTGTTCTCCTTTCCACCCTTATTCATTTTTTTCCTGGGAGAAACTTTAGTTTTCTCCCTGGTTTTTGGCATTGAGCCCTCCGTGTGGGCCGACATATGCTTTGGGTCTTGATCTCAGCAGCATGAACTTGTGAGTTCAGCTTTTCTCTCCCTTGCTTGTAAACAACAAGCTAGAGGTAGGACTTGATTAATGAAGGTGGAACAAGAGCAGAACCCTGGTTTCTTTTATTTCTGCTACAACAGAAAATGTCCCTTGGTCACACTCAGTAAGATGTACTGTACCCCAGCGATGGGCATGTTGGTAGGCACTGGAGAAGGACACAACAGTTGACCTTCAGAGCTTAGAGTCAAGATGGGAAAATAATTTCTGGATGTACAGGCCATGAGCTATGCAAGTGCAGAGGATGAGGCGATTGGTTCCAACCAGGGACATATGGGAGGGCATTATGGAGGGGAAGTGTTGGGCTAGGTGCTGAAGGAAGGGGAGACGCTTGAAGAGGGAGACAAGAGAGACAGAGACAAGCATTTACAATAATATAGGCATCATCAGCTTCAAGACTTCCATTGATGAATGCTCAAGATTGCTTTGGAGTTTGGATACATGGTTTTCTCAATTATCGAAACAAACCAAAACCAAAACCAAAACTTTACCTCCTCTGGCAAGAAGCCCTTGTTTTTTTTTCCTCCTTTCAATTTCATGATCCAGAAGGGCATGCTCCATGGGCAAAACTTATGTTTTTGGGTTCCCCAAATTCTTGGTGTGCATTGTTTCATCCTTTACCCTTTCCCTGTTCATGGTGGTGATAAAGGATGTTCTCATCCTGAAACATTGAGTAGTTGAATGTCATTGCCACTGGAACTGTGGTCTTTCTTCCAGGAGCCTTCAGTAGCCTCGACACCACACAGAGAGAGAGCAGGCTGGGAGGGTAAGATGGGGATGGGACAGAAATATTTCTCAATAACCTCAGGCTTGGTCAAGGTAAATTAGGTCTGGAATCACTGTCTCCCTCAAAAGTAACCTTCTCTTCCTTTCTGCAACTGTGGCACAATTATGCCATAGCTTTATTTTAATGGCCTAGAGGATCTAAAGTTTATCACAACCTCATATGCCCCAGATTATCAATGGTCTTGTGTCCACAGGGACTGTAAAGCTAACCTGCTCTGTGATGAAGGTGCCCTGTAGTTTCATGTGCTGTTTATCATAACAGACGTGATCTAGAGTGCACCAAAGCTTCCTCATCAACTCCTGCAGTTCAAATACCTAAATGCACAGTTTCTGGAGACAGCAAGAGGACTACATTTTAGTTTATTTTCTTAAAAGATTACAACTCCTAATCTGTTTTGTGTTTAGAAATTCTAGTATTTGCAAGTATCTTGAAGGGACAGCCCGGTCTAGTCCTGTTCATTTGTATTTTACTTATTTATTTTTTAAAAATGATAAAATATAGTTTATTTAAAAAGAAAATGAGAGAGAGAGAGAGAGAGAGAGAGAGAGAGATTCACCTCCCCAAGGTAGGGGAGGGCATGCTGTCTATTTTTAATATTCTACCTACGCTTTCTTCCTTGGTGGGAAGCATCTTTTTAACTCTCAAAAGATCAAAATTATCTTATTATAACCCTTCCTAAGGAGAAATAGAGCTACTTACTCTTTTTAGGTGCCTTCAGTGGACTTGTAAGCACTGTATTATATTTTGAGATACAAAACACTATTCCTCCCCCCCCCACTAAGTGTGGGAGGGGGAACCACAAATGTATTCTCTAGAAGGTCACATCTCTGCTAAGGTCTCCAGTATGTGTATAAAGTACTTGTTCTCATATATCCAGACACTATGTTGTTAGGTGTTCAGGTTACCAAAATGAACAGAACACAACTTGTCTGCCAGGAATTTACTGTCTAGAGGGGATGTTACTTATAGTGGTTGGCAAATTCTATATTGAGGCTCAGAGAGGACAGGTATGAAAGTACTTAATTTTGCCCAGATATATCAGGAAATACATTCACAAAATAATGGTATTCGAACTGATTTTAGAGAAAAGGGTGCTGGCATTTGAGGAAGAGAGGAACAGCTTTTTCAAAAATTTAGAACCAAGAAAGGGTATGTCAATCTCGAGGGAATGCAGTTTTTTGGTAAGGCAGGGTGAAAGAAGTCTGGATGTTTATGGGGGAATGCAGAAGATAAGAATAGAAAATAAATAAAGACAGGTTTGAACAGCAACTTTTCACCAAACTAAGAAGATAGGGCCACTGAATGATTTAAAACAAGGCAGCAGCATGACCAGATTTGTGTTTTAGGGAGGGCCCTTTGACAGTCAGCTGAAAGATGGATGGAGAAGCTCAATCCATCTGTAGACAGCAGGATGAGTTAGTAGTTTATTGTAATAGTCCAGGCAACAAATGACAAGGCCTTAAATAAAGCTGTGGTAGCAAGGATAGAGGTGAGGTGACTAACAGGAGCACAGTGAAGAGGTTGAATCAATAGGTCTTTGCAAGCAGTTGGGTGTACAGAGTAAACAGGGATCACACTCATACTTTTGGCTTGGGCACCTGGTGGACAATTCTGCTGTTAACCAAACTAAGGAAAATGAAAGGAAATTTTCTAAAGTAAACTAATATTTTAAAAACGATTATTCTGTTAAGTGCACACATATAATTGTTAATTTTATGCACCGACTTGGCTGGGCCACATTGCCTAGATATGTGGTCAAACATGGAGTTTCTGTGAGGGTGTTTTTGGGTGAGATTAATATTTAAATGGGTGGATTTTGAATAAAACTAGTTACCTTCATAACGTGAGTTCTCATTCAATCAGTTGAAGACCTGAGTGGAGCAAAAGATTGACTTCTCTCGAGGAAGAGGGAATTCCTGTTGGTTCTATTACTATTCCTGTTGGTCCTGTTTCTGTGGAGACCCCTGACTATACCACAGGCTTTGGTACCGTGTGCCAGGGTTTGAGTCCTGCTGTGGCACTTGCTGGATGGCACTTGCTGGATGGTGTGACAGTGTTGGGGAAATGATTTCTCCAAGCCCTGCCTGCCACATTGTCACCTCCTATGGTTTTTGTGTTGATTAAAAGAGAAAATCCATGTAAAGCTTTAAGCGTAGGGTCTAGTATGCTGTAAACACTTAAGAAATGTTTGCCATTATTATTATAACCAAGGAAACATTTATACATTAGTGTTAATGACTAATAACAACTCAGACTGTTACCTTCCCAGGAGAGATTTATGTCATAATAGATCTCAGAATTTTCCATTGGCAGAATTAATTAGCTTTTTAGTTTAATGCTTTGCACTTTTAACTAAAGGATAAATATTCAGTGAATGGCTGAATTATTTCCTGGTACCAGTGAGTGGGTTCAGAGGACCTAGCAGGTTAGAAGGGAGAAACCGAGGCCCAGAGAGGTGAATGATTTTTATAAAGGTCACAGTGTGAGTTATGGGAAAGGAGTGCACCAGGGACTCAGGTTTCTGGGCTCCTGGTCTAGTGGAACAAAGAGACTCACTCCTGAATCCACCCATGTAGCCAATCTCCAGGCTGTGGCAGAGTAAACAGTATTTTGTATTCTCTTTGGTAAAATCCTGAAAGGGTTTATTCCTGAATAGACCAAATGTGTAAAGATGTCTACATTTTAAAAAATTAAATAAAAATGTTTTCAGAGCCGGGCTCGGTGGCTCAGCCTGTAATTCCGTGCCTTTGGGAGGCTGAGGTGAGTGGATTGCCTGAGCCCATGGGTTCGAGACCCGCCTGGGCAGCGAGACCTCATCTCTACAATAAATTAAAAAGATCAGCTGAGCGAGGTGGCGCATGCCTGTAATTCTGGCTACTTGGAAGGCTGAGGCGGAAGGATCGCCGGAGCCCAGCAGGTCGAGGCTGTGGTGGCCGGTAGCGGCCACTGCACTCCAGTCTGGGCGACAGAGTGAGACTCCAACTCAAAAAAAAAAAAAATGTTTTCAGAATTATCAGCCTGGATGAGTATGGACTGAAAGAAGGCAAAGAGTCATCTATTTTGTTCTTGTCCTTTCCTGATGAACACCTGAGTGAGCAGTGGGTGCTGTGTTCACTCTCTCCCAATCACCTGCCATTGGACTTCCTCTCTCCTCACTCTAGCGAAAGTACTTTTTTAGAGGTTTATCTTTCAGAAGCCAAGTCCAAGTCCATGTCCAAAACCTACTTCCTCCTCCTTCCTTCCTTCCTTCCTTCCTTCCTTCCTTCCTTCCTTCCTTCCTTCCTTCCTTCCTTCCTTCCTAGACAGGGTCTCACTCTTTTGTTCAGGCTGGAGTGTAGTGGTCCAGTCATTACTCACTGCGGCCTCAACCTGGACTCAAGTGATCCTCCCTACTCAGCCTCCCAAGTAGCTAGAATTACATGTGCACACCACCATACCTGGCTCTTTTTTGTTTGTTTGATTTTTTAGAAACAGGGTCTTGCTGGTTGCCCAGGCTGATCATGAGCTCTTGACATTAAGGAATCCTCCCACTTCAGTTTCCCAAAGCACTGGGGTTACAACCATGAGCCATGACACCTAGCCCTCTTCTTCTTGACTGCTTTGCATCCTCCAGCATTATTGATACCTTCCTGTTGAATCTGTGTCCTTTATCAGAAATTGGAATTCCTTCTATGCTCCATCTCAGCACCTTTACCTCCTCCTGCTCCTAATGGCAATTGTTTCTGAAAGATCTGTTCTTGAAAATCTCGTCCAAGCTTTCCATTTCAATTGTATCTGTATGCTGATGACTCCCCAAAGGATATCTTCAGTTCTGATGTCTCATGCAAGCTCCAGACTCATGGTCTTTCATTCATATTCATCCTCTCTTCCCCTCCTTCCTCCCCCTCTGGACCAGACACAGTACTAGGTGTGGGGGTGACCCATGAAGGCCACCATTTCTATCTTTGAGGTCTAAGTTAGGTGGGGTGAGACAGGTGTTGACTCACAATCACAGTCACTCTAACAGTTTGAAAAATGACCTAAGATTCTGTGGGAATACAGGTAAAGTTAGGTTATTAATGTCTCTGGGTAGGGTCAATGCTAGGCTTGGCTCTGTGAGGCCAATGTCTGAGTTGTGCTGTGAAGAATGAGAAGGTGAAAGTGAGGTCTGAGGGCCCTAGGGACCATCCTGCTCAACTGCAGAGGGATGGAGGAGGTAAGGCATGTGTTTGAATGGCAAGCTGTTCAGTGCAACGAGGGCACAGGATATGTGGAGTTCAGGGCAGGAACTGGGCAGAGGGATGGGTGTGAGTTAGAGAGAATAGACTGGGCTTCGGGAGAGGCCAGTTCGAGGAGGATCTTTTGTGTTATTCCACGGGTTTTGAACAGTCTGCTGAACACCTGTAATGAGTATCTCATTCTTATAATCTGTCACACTGAAATGATCTTTTACTTTAAATGTCTCTGCTAATGAGGGGATGCCTGGTGGTGAGTGTTTTGTTTATAAAATGAATTAATTTTTGGTGAAGGGAAGAAAGGCTGCCCTTGATGGCAGCAGTAGAAGACCCATCCCCAAACAGGCTGAAATAATAAGTGTGTTTTCCTTCTTACGAAATAAGAAGTCTGGAGTTGTGTCAGTTCCAGGGCTGGTTTCATCAATGTGCAATGAAGGCAGCAAACACTCAGCTTCTTTCCATTTTTCTGTGCTGCTATCCTTAGCATGTGGGCTTTCTCTTCATCAGTCTGTACTCATCATCTCATTGTAGCAGATCCAGGGATCACATGCAAATAGAAGCATCTATAGAGAAACATAGGGAATATCTCTTTATGGATCTCTCCTTTTTTTTTTTAAAGGAGAAAGTCTTTCCCAGAAACTTCCAGAAGACCTCTCATTATACCTCCTTGGCCAGAATTCTATCACATGCCTACTTCTAAATTAGTATTTGGAAAAGGGAATGGAATTACAATGTCTGTTAGACCCATGCTGTCTCAATGGTGGCAAAATCACTGCCATGGTGGCAAAAATTGGCTCTTGGGGATAGGTGATGTTTTAGACTCTTGTGCTATTATTACAGATTACTACATATTTAGAGGCTTAAAACAACACAGATTTATTATCTTTCAGTGCTGGATGTTGGAAACCTGAAATGGATCTCACTGGGTCATAATTAAGGTGAGTTAATTATTCAGCAGGACTGTGTTCCTTTTTGAATCGATTTCCCTGCCTTTTCCAGCTTCTAGAAGCTGCCAGCATTCGTTGGCTCAAGGCCTTATTCCATCCTCATAGCCAGCAATGACCAATCAAGTCTTTTACACGATGATTTTTCTCATTTCTGACTCTTCTGCCTCCCTCTTCCTCATGTAAGGACTCTTGTGAGAACATGAGGCCCACCAGGATAATCCAAGATCATCTCCCCACCTCAGATTCAGCTGAATAGCCACTTTAATTCCATCTACAACCTTCATTCACCTTTGCTGTGTAACCTACCATATTCACAGGCTCCAGAGATTAGGACCTGGACACCTTTGTGGGGCCATTGTTCTACCTACCACAGGGACAAAAAGAAACCTTAGATGTTAAAATGGTTTGTGGTCCTCCAAAGGGCAGTCTATCTGTGAAGTTAAAATTTCATGGGAGAGTGAGGGAGGTTGGGGAGTACTTGAGGGAAAAAAAAGTCTCTAGGGGCTCCATAGGTGAGCCTCTTTGGTTGGAAAATACTGGGCTAATCTACTAATCCAAGGTTCACCAGTGGGGCTCTGGAGAGACCAACATGCCCTGAAACAAATGGCCTTGTACAACCACCTGCACAACCCTCTAGGAAAGAAAAGGGGAAATGGCTGTAGGATCTATAGTAGGCAAGATCTGCTCAAAGGAAGTTGTTGAAACTGAAGCAAGGGAAAGGATAATCAGTTGGCATGAACTTTGGCAGGGATGTAATCATACAAAATCCAGACGGTTTCTGGTGCTGTTGTTTCTTCTTCCCCACTACTATTTTTGATTTTTTAACTTCATCTTTAAATAAACAAAGTGATGAAGTATCTATCCTTAGATAGCATCAAAGTTTGATTGTCATGGGCTTTTAAAAAAATAAATGACATTTCCTAATACTTCAATTATGCTTGTGTATATCATGGTTGAATGACTTGATGTAACAATATCTGGAAAAGGAGAACAAAATGGCTGATTAGAAATGTTATAATGAAACTTCTTATTTCTTTTAATGTGCCTTTCCTTATTTATTTATTTTTTTTGAGTTGGAGTCTCACTCTGTCGCCCAGACTGGAGTGCAGTGGCCGCTCCCTGCCACCGCAGCCTCGACTGCTGGGCTCCGGCAATCCTTCTGCCTCAGCCTTCCAAGTAGCTGGAACTACAGCCTTGCGCTACCACGCCCGGCTAATTTTGATTTATTGTAGAGATGAGGTCTCACCAAGTTGCTGTGCCTTTCCTTATATGTGGACATCAGTTTTTCCTTTTCACTAACCGTTTGTTTATCCAGAAGTTACCATTTGAAATTCCATTGCTTCATGAACTGCTCACAATGCTTTGGAAAATTACTGCTAATTCTAAAATAATTGTCCCACTTGTCTTTACTCAGTCAAGAAAAATGGGCATTTGTGTGTGCTTTAGCAATATTTGGATAGGCTGTTACACCTCTTCCTTTAAAATAGTCCTGATTGCAATGCAAATTGCAAGCTGTGATGCCATCACTGAAAATTGGAACGGGGACGCTCTCATCTGGCGATATCCTCTGTTGACAATGAGCGCCTCTGAGAGCCGTGTTGAGTCATCTCTGGATCTCCTCACTAAGTGTGATCTTTTCAACCAAGGCTGTACAGTGCATCATGATACAGTCATCCGCATGCGTATGTGCCTTCTCTGTCTCGCAAGAATTATGGTTGCCCTCAGCTGCCAGTGTAATCTCCACCCTTCTGCCAGGCTTGGTACTAAGACTGGGGGAGCTGTTTTGTGAACATTCAGTTCAACTCCACAAGCATTATTCAATGCTTGTTCTATGCCAGGGACTGTGCTAGGGGAGCTGAAAAGGAGTGATCTATGCTGCTAAGTGGCTGTGGTCTAACAAGATGAATGAATGATGGCCTGGCAGTGTGGAAGAAGTGACTTGAAAGCACTGATGGAGAAGTGGAAGGAGGATTGGGGAAGGTGGCCAGGAGAGGTGACATTTGACCTAGATTTTGTTAGGGCAACCAAAGAAAGAAAATGGTCCACTTGTATACCTAATCCTGAATTGTACCCCACATCTTTAAAATAAAAATAAGCATAAACACACAATTTTTATAGATAAAAAAAGAAAATGCTATTTTGAACCACAGTCACTTCTAAGGAGGGTGGAAGGAGGGTGGATAAGTCTAAGACTGCGTTTGGGAATAGCGATGGCTCTAGCCAAATGGCTGTAGATCAGGGTTTCTCAACTCCTGGCCTTCTCAATTTCATGACATTTGAGGACAGACAATTTGTTGTTGTGGGAACCTGTTGTGTACATTGTTGGATGTTTGGTGGCATCTCTGGCTTCTACCTACTACATGCCAGCAGCCAACACTCACTTACTGAAAAAACCAAAACTGTCTTGAGATATTATCAAATGTTCCCCTCTTAGACGGGGGAGTCACCTCTAGTTGAGTGTTTCTGTTCTAAATAGCAGAATGAGAAGAATACAGAACCCAAAGAAATCTTGAAAGGAGGAGAAGGGGGAGCAAGATAACAGGATAAAAAAGTAAAACAGAGACAAGGAGACAGTAAAATTTGGGTTACAAAAGGGGTTGCCTAGAGAAGGGTACTTTTAAGGAACAGCAGATTTGAAGTGGTTTGCATTGTTTGATTACAAACTGCCTCCCCTCCTCACACTGTTGTACTCACAGCATGTGGGTGATTTTTGTTTTGGGTAGGAGTTTTTTGAAGGAGGTTGACTTCCACATATGGTGTAAAGCAGAGAATGTCACCTTCACCGCGGTAGCTAATCTATAACAGGAACTATGTGTTAGAAAAGGAGCTAGCACCCAAGATAACACCAAAGCTGGAGCCTGCCCTGGAAATTACAATTTAGGAGAAGTCCATGACTATATATAAAGGATCAAATAGAGGTTTAGGTTAATACAGTCTAGATCTCAAGAGGAGGAGCACCTCCGGTTGAGATCTGGGTTACATGGGAAAGAACATTCCAGTTAGAGGAATATTACTTATGAAAAGCCTTGTCACTTGCCAGGTGGAACACCAGAGAGAGGACTAGAGTGAGCACCTGGGCACTCCCAAGATGTCCTGAAGCTGTTATTCCAGTACAGCTGCTCTGTTCAACATAGAGACCACCACATACATATGCACACACACTCTGTTAAAGACCTGGACTTAGGAAAATAGTATGGAAATAGTCTGGAACACAGAACAGCAAAGACTGTGCAAGGGGTGAACAGTACATGTCTATGATGAGTGGGTGGTGGTCAGAGCACTGGACTGGGAGTCAGGAGAGAGGTGTCTACCCTGAGTCAGCCTCCAACTCTCTGTGTGACCCTAGGACTTATTTTATCTCTGTAGCCTTTAATTTCATCCTCATTAACGGCTTTGGTTGGCCTAAGTTGCCCACTATTTACTCACAGACCTTTCCAGCTTTATCATCCTGTGAAACCCTGAAAAATACAAGGCATAACTGATGTGACTCCTGTTCACCACTCCGGTAGGCCCTGCTTAGAAGGACATTTGTTTATAGTGCCTGAGCCAGACCAGCTCAATTAATGCCAAACCCAGGTTTGGAATGGACATGATGGCCAAGCATGGAACAAATGACCCTGTTATATGAGTGGGGACTGCTCTCAAACTGGAACTTATTATTAAAAATTGTGTATTTATTTTTACTTATTTAAGTTTTAACCACCTTCAAAGTCCTCTCTGTGTGATGCAGTATACCTATTGAGATGCTTTTTCCACTGCTCAAAACAAATTTTGAATTCGTCATTTTGATGCCTTTTAGTGCTTCTGTCATTTTTTGTTTAACTTCTTCCACGTTGGCAAAACATTTCCTTTTGAGGACTGTTTTCATTCAGGAAACAACAAAAAGTCACTTGGGGCAAGATTGGGTGAATAGGGAGGTCGTGTTGTTTTTGGTCAAAAACTGATTAATACTCAGCTCGTAGTGGGCAGGTGCACTCGTAAGTCACCCTTCATGAAATGGGCAAACACATTGCAAGCATCTCCAAAAAAATTCACTGAAGCTGAACACAACCTCTCACAACAATGCTACAATGCTAACTGGTACAGTGATGCCGATAAGTTCCTAGAACACTTACCTAGAGAGGAAAGCCTGGACTACAAGGGACCTGCCCTCCAAAGGGCAATTTTTGGTTCTTCCCTTGTAGTTTAGGGGACAAGTTAGCCACCAGATTCTTGGAGGATCCCTGCCAGGTCTTGCTCTTCAGGGGCCCCTTAAAGAACATTGAGATCTGGATGTTGACATTAGTGAAAACAGGAAGAAGAAAATAAAAGAATGGAAACCACTTCCACAGCGGCTGCTAAACCTCCTGAGTAGGCCATCCCAGAAGCCTCCTGTCCAATCCTAAATTTGTGTCTGCTCTTTCTGTTTTCTTGGGCTTAAAGCTTCACCTCTTTAAGTGACTATTTATTGTTGACAATGATGAATCAAAACTGGCCTTTTCCCCCAGATTTCCTGACTGTTTGCTATGTTCCCAAGATGTCTCTGAACATGGAACAGATATAGACTTTGTTGAACTTATATTAAAGCATTAAAAGTCTATTTGCACCTCCTTCCCACCTGTTTTTTCTTTTCCCTCAGTTTGTCTATCCTTGTTGGGGACTCAGGGTTGTCTTAATGATTTTTTTTGCCATACTGTGGCAAGTTGCTTCACCATTTCTGCTTCTAATGCAGCTGTCGGACACTCACACTGCTAGCCTCTTGCATACAATATTTTGGACAAGACTAAGCATATCAAACACTCTTTTAACAATTTTACAGCATAGCATTGGTCACCGTAGGATTCAAATCAAGAACCATCATAGCAATTTCTTTGTGTGAGGCCTTCTGCCGGGTGCTGTTGTGTTGTATACAGATGAATAAGGTGTTGTGCTGACCTGTGATTGAAATTCAATGGGAGCTTGGGAGGCAGGTATGGGTGAGTGGGTTGTTTTAGCCTCCTTCCTTCAGGATCATAGCGAGCATTGGCCCAACTAGTTGGTCAGTGCTCACTATTTGTACGTCTTCCTCTCCCTCTCTCAGTAACAGGAAAAGTCCCCTCAACTACCTCAAAAGCAGAACTCAACTATGGTCATAAATTAGAGTTCACAGATTCTTGGCAGACTCCATAGGTCACTGCTGTCCACTCCACATTATGCCATCTGAAACCCAAGAAGGTGTCTTTATCTTATAAATAATGAGATAACCCCCCTTGTTTATTTCTGGTTTCTCTGTTATTGGTTCTGTTTTCCCCACCCTCACCACCCCTACTCTCTGCCAAAAGTTTAAGATGCCAACTAAAACAATGCATTTATCAAGTATATATATAACTGTGTTTCTACCAACATTATTTTATTCAATTAATCACTTCCATTTTACTAAACTACCAGTGCAGCCGCATTTTCCACAGTATGGTTCATTAGCTAAGTCATTGTGGGGAATATCTAATTAAAGAGGACTTAAGGCTTAACTCGAAGCAGTGCTACATTTGATTGTGGAAAACACTATTTGTTACCTGTGGTCAACTGGGCAACTTATAGATGGAGCTTAAAGCCTCACCTGGTGAAACTGTAAGATCCTGGCTGCCACTATCTCACCCTCCACCTCTCCCTCTATGATCTTTACTAGAAACTTGACTATGGGCAGCATTTCTTACCATTGAAATCTTTGGAAAAATAAAATAAGCCTTCACACAACATGACTAGGACCCCTACATTAGGTGTGAGTGTCTAGCGGCAGGAAACACACCTGAAACACTGAGAGTGAGATCAGTTTCAAGAATACACAAGGGACGAGACCGGCTTTCTGTCGGAACACTCTAGCCAGGAGAGTGCTTGTAAATGGGCCACTGACGAGCACCCGAAGAGTACCTTAAATTCCACAATTTCTAACCAAGAAATCAGGCTAAGCCCTATACAGAGCTTGACCATATCAGTGAATTAAACTGGCAAGGATGAAATGTATCCAAAAGCAGGAGGTGCCAACAGGAGATGGAATTGGTCTAGTGTTTAAAAGGGGGTGGCGAGCATATGGAAGGCCGTTGATGTATTGAAATTACACTGTTGCACTGTTGGGACAGAGGGTTAGTAGACTGGACAGAATCTTATGGCCCCATAATCAAGGCAACTTGTATAACGGGAAGGATGCTTTATGTTATCTCAAGAGGCATGTCTCAAAATCATCTTCTAATTTCAAATGATCATGAAGTATTGTGATCATGGATTAATGTGAGCCAGTCCCAAGGTGTCTAACAAAATCGAGTCATTGAATGTATAAGAACAGGGCAAGTGGGGACATCTCAGAAGTTCTGTCCCCAGAGGAGGAGCAGCACCCTGCTTCATTCCCTTCCAGTACACACATCTGTGGCCTTCTGCTGTCCTTGTCCTTTGCCTATATTGCATAATTTCATGCTCAGATGTGATGTGTGAATGAAAATTGGAAATGTAAAAAAAAAAGGAGTATGTGGAATTAAATTTTCATGAATGACAAAAAAGCTGGGTTTTATATTGAAGTCCTAAAAGCTGTCCTCCTACCCCACCAATGGTGCCCACACTCCAGATTATAATGAATCAAAATACTATTTTATTGCTACCTTCTATTATTAAAAAGTCCAATATTGTTTGGAATATCAGATCAATTCAGCATACTATTGTACTGCCATCTGGGCTTATCAGTAGCGACTACTTCCATTTCCAAGTCTTATTAAACCAAACACATTACAGCAATTTGTATGTGAAACATTCCAGCATTACTAAAACTTCTATAATCCTGAAAACAAGTTAAAGCATACTCTTTTGTTTATCCAAGATTTTATTAATGCTACAGTCCTGGAATTTTCAAGGACAAAACCTCCTTACAGAAACTTCAAACTATTTAAGAGCCAATGACTCATACTCAACAGTATTTTCTATCTAGTTGGAGGAGCACAGTTTTATGATATGCTTAAAAATGTCTTAAGAAAGCTGGTTGCACCCAAGAGGTTTGTCTGGGGCTGGAACTTTCCCTGTGCTCCTGATCTGGTGGGCTGCTCCCTCCTCATGACTCATGAGAGCCTGGGTGGTTCCTAAAACATGAACTCAAAATGTGCTCATGCTGTTCTACTAGTGCACTGGGTCAGTTCAGTTTCACAGACTTTGTGAAAACCAAGCCATCTAGCCAAGGGAATCAGACAAAATAATAATCATCCCTGCTAACTAATGGAGACTTTCATCAGGGGCTAGGCTAATAAAGGCGGGTTGCTGTGGGTGAGGTAGAGAACACAGCTCACACTTTCATTCTCCTGAAAGAATTAGGAGGAGCTTCTAGGCTGACAGCAGCTCTTGAGTCACTCTGAGAGTGACCAGCTTCTCAAAACCTGCACCCGTTATAGACATCCTGAATGACTGTCTCAGGCATCTCACTGACTGAACATAGACTGTCTTTCTCATCTTTCTCATCTGTCCCTTTTCCAGAGATGGTCCATTACTCTACTCTTCCTGTTCATGTGGTCAGATTGACCCAGAGGCATCTGGGCTACCCTCTTTGATCCTTTTGTGTGGCTGATTCTCTTCAGCTGTGAAGTAATTTCCCTCTAATAGGTCCCTTTAGACCCTAGAAGTTTTATCCTTTGCAAAGGTCTGCTCAGCAGCCTGGAATAGAGTGATGTTTTTTTTCCTGCCCTCTGGGCAGAGGAAAGCTGCCTTCCTCCAGCCGTGGCAGTGATGACTGACTTTCTCCTTCTTATTCCCCCTTCACCTTCTCTACCCTCCTCTAGGACTTGTTTCTGTAGAATACTACTTTTTAAAGAAGGAGGAAAGAGGAAAAAAGGAGAGGAGGATGGCTTATTTGAAAGCAACCAGTAGGCTAGCTTTGCCTCCCCTGATTCCTTGCCAAAATAAAAGAAGGAACAGAATAAAAGAATAGCAATAGCATCTGACCTCATCTTGCCCTTTTTCAAACACTCCCTAAACTAATGTTTAAAATTGATCATGTGGGCTGAAAAAACACCTACAGCTTTCTCTTCTTAAATTATACTTTTATCTCTCTGAACATTCTTTGCCTTTCTTTATATTTCTAGGTAGCACCATATTTTCATTCACTCATTTAATCCTGCCAAATTAATAATAGGTTTTGAGAACCTATGGTTTGTGTGGTACTGGAGCCTGATGCTACAAAAATGTATAATGTGAGGTTTCAACATTCAGGCTGTTAGGACAGGCAGGAGATACACATAAACCCTTATGAAACAGTGGAAGGAAGCATATAACCAGTTTGAGAATACATGTTACAGTTATAAATGCTAAAAAATTTCAGAGAAGGGAAGATCAATATAATCTACAAACAGTGAGATTTTGGAGAACCTTAGGTACCAGTCTCAGGAGATTGTGCCTTATCCTTAGATCATAGGTAACTTTTGGGAAATACATTATTGCTCTCAAAGCATACTGTCGGAAGAGGTGAGCATACAAGAACTCTTGGTGGCCATGAAAGAAGTGGCTCAGTAAAATGTGAATGAAGGGCTTGTCCAGACAAAGATAGTCTCTTGAGGCCATCAAATGCAAGTGTGATGAAGATGAATGGAGGGGTGGGCATGCTTTCCGAGCTGAGGCTAGAGGGTTGGCACAGGGTGATGTTTGGGTGAGCCAAGTATTGAGTAGATGAGCACAGGTGAGAAGGCATGACATGTTAGACAGATGCTGGAAGCCCTAAGAACAGAGCACAAGCCTCATGATGTCTCGGTGGGTGGAATGAAGACAGCTTGAGTAAAAATTGAGCAACCAAAGGGAATGGAGAGAAACGGATGGGTTCAGGAGGTACTTACTGGCAGCATCAGTGGCATTCCGCAGGGTGAAGCTGGGCATGTGGAGTGGAGGAGGAAAAACAGAATATTTCTATTTTTATCATACTAAATTTGAGCCATTTCATTTGAAAATCTCAAATAGGAGGAGGAGGCCAATTGGAATTATTTCTGCCAAAAATAAAAATAAAAAGGGTCGTCCATGAACTACAACCATGTCTCCTTGTTTTTAATCTATTTTGTTGACTGACATTTAGAGGCAAACTTCTCTTTTGAATTACAGTGTTTCCCATGATCTCTGAGCTGACCTCTACAAATAAGAAGAGGAGTAGGAAAAACGTCTGAGTTGCCAGGCAGAATTGTTTCCACCTAGTGTTTGATCTGGCCCAACTAACTAATGAAGGCCCCGTCAGGAGCTAATAGAGGAGGCTTGTGAGTGTTGCAGAGAACATAGCTCTGAATGGTCTTAAATTAAAGTCTGTTCACCTTCATGCTTGACTTTGAGCCTAATGACATCGACACAAAGAAGGCAGGATGAGGTGGTCTTAAATCATTATCTGAAAATGAAGTCTAGAAAAAAAGTCCATTTTTAAGCTCATTAAGGGATCCTGCTGAATACTCTAGGATATCAAATTAACCATTTGAAAAAAAAACCTTTGAAAGTTGAGTTGAAAAACTAGGACATTTTTTTCAAATCTTTTGAGATTCTGTTTTTGAAGTGAATAAAACTCAGAGCTTTTTAGTTTTTTTTTCTCCCGCAGCCATGATGAAGAGAACATTAAAGGACATTTGCTTAAACTACTTACGTCAAGTCTGAGAAGTGACAATGGAGAAAGAACTTCTCTGGCAGTGATGTTATTTTCTGTAGAATAGTGAGGATAATCTGAAGCCTGAGACATGGAAAATGCAGTCTGCAGACGCTGATATGTGGCCCAGCTAGACACTTCGGAGGGAACAACCAAGGTGTCTTGTCCTGGTGCATCATTTAATGCGACTAGAAACTTACGATGAAATTAACTCTTTCAAAATTGTTTATGGGTAGAATTATGATGTTACCAAAAAGAATAAAAATGCCCTTTCTTTTCTTACCCAGCTTCATAGCTAAAGAGTATGGAGTTTGAGGTCAGAAAGACACAGGTTCAAGTCTTACCTCTGCTGTCACTATTTCGGGGACTTTAGGCTATTTTCCAAGTGTTAGTTTCATCATCTTTAACATGGGAATAATCGTAGTCCCTCCAGTACACAATTTTGTGAGAATTAAACCAATTTAATATGTACGATGTACTTTTGATAATCCCTGGCATATGGTAATAGCTCTTAATTTTCACTAGTAATAAGAATAAAAATTGAGAAAAATCCCTATGCTAGCTCACTTTTTTTCAGAAGGCTCCTGTGTCGCATCCTGGTTTGTAGTGACTTGAAGTGTCTTTACTTGGACAGCATATGAGGAGAGTTATTGGCTGTATTGACGTTTATGCATTCAGAAAGAACCCCTGATTTCTGTCATTTTTATGATCATTCAAAAATTGTGGTGAACTTTATGTCATCTCCCATTTGATGCTTGTGTTTGTAAGTAAAAATAAACTTCAGAGGTTTTTAAGTGTAGTATTTGCCCTCTGCCAGGCAATAATGATCTTACTTAGAAAACAATCAAATGCAGTGAGGTGCTCAGAATGCGGCTTGTTATATACAAGGATCCTTGTGTAGAAAGAGGTGCACTTCTATAACAGACACACACATAGCTAAGTGCATGAATTGATTGTCCAAGTGCATTTTAGAACTTTTCAAGCACAGATATTAGATTGTCTCTACCAGATATCCATTTATTCTGATGAATGGTATTTTTAAAAGACATTCAGATTTTGAAGGTTAAGATAAATGCAAAAGAATAAGAAAATGAACTGAATTTGTTTCCATCATCCTGTTATTGCTCTTGATAATAAATAGTGATAATGAACAATTTTTCAAATTTGAGAGTGACTTATTTGTTCATTTGCAGACAGATTATTGGCAGGATAAAAGGAAAGGAAAAGAACTAACATTTATTAAACATTTACTTGTGTCAGACATGGCATCCTACATTAGCGATGGCATGTAATTCTCACTAAATCTCTGTAAGTTGTGAGTTATGTTGTCCATTTTTCAGATGAGGAAAGTTTGTCTCAGAGAGGTTACAGAACTAGTTAGAATGATACATTTAATTAATGGAATAAGTGAATGCTCTTAATCATGATGCTATGCTGCTGCATTTGTAAAGGAGTGTCATCTCTTATGGTAAAATAAACAAGTCTATTGAATATCACAAATGCTTAATTCTTTTTTTTTGGTCATGGTCTCACTCTGTTGACCAGGCTGGAGTGCAGTGGCATGATCAAGGCTCACTGTAGCCTTGATCTCTTGAGCTCAGGTGAACCTTCTGCCTCAGCCTCCCCAGTTGCATGCATGATACCACGCTTAGTTAATTTTTAAATTTTTTGTGTAGATGATATCTCGCTGTTGCCTAGGCTGATTTCAGACCCCTGGGCTCAAGCAATCCTCCCTCCTCAACCTCCCAAAGTGCTGGGATTACAGGCGTGAACCACTGTGCCTGGCCATGAGTTCTTAGTTCAGAGAGGACCCTTCTGGGAAGAGCTGAATGTTGACAGTTCTCCTTTCCCGTTAGGGGTCTCTCATCTGCTTTATCCTCCCTGTTCAACCCCCACCCTGGCAGGAACCCTCATGGGTTCCTGTCTTTACAAAAAAAGAATTTTCTACACAAAAAAGGGGGTAATTTCTTTTTAAACAATTTTAAATATTGGCTATAATAGATACAGTCATGTATACTGGCGGCCTGTGTAAAGAGTAGAGAGGAACTTTGGCTGTTTTCCAATGAAAAGTGATTCAGTAGAACAGAAACTCAAACTGAATACAATCATATATCTATCTATCTATCATCTATCTATCTATCTATCTATCTATCTATCTATCTATCTATCTATCTATCTATCTACCTATCTGTTTTTTGAGTGGGAGTCTTACTCTGTTGTCTAGGCTGGAATTCAGTGTGGCACACTCACGGCTTTGGCAATCTCAACCTGCTGGACTCTGGCGATCCTTCTGCCTCAACCTTCCAAGTAGCTAAAACTACAGGCATGCACCCCCACACCTAGCTAATATTTTGATTTATTGTAGAGATGAGGTCTCACCAAGTTGTCCAGGCTGGTCTTAAACCCCTGGGCTCAGGCAGTCCTCTTGCTTCAGGCTTTCTAAGTGCTTGGATTACAGACATGAGCCACCACACCTGGCCAAGATTATGTCTTTAATAACTTTTTTTCCTCTCACAAGCAGGGAAACTCTGTAATTCTGGTGTGATCCTCAGCTCCTAAAGCCAATGCTGTAGATGGAACTCTACTCTGTCCATATGTGTTCAAGTATAAAGTGACAGCCTCACACCCTGGTTTAAATGAAAGCAAGAGAACAGTGTCCTGCTCGGACTAACAGGAGGCACAAAGAGAAGACAGGCCAGGAGGATAAGGTCTTCTGAGGTTTTTATTTTCATATCGCTCCTTGCTGTGTTGTATGGCCCTCTCTGCCCCAACTGCAGATTCAGCCTGTCTCCTGCTCTGGGGCCAATTTCATCTTCAGTTAAGGGTCAATAAAAAGCTTTAATTAAATACTCCTGTGCCCTGGTATTGAGGCCTCCAGTCCAGCTCTGGTCTTGTGTTACAGCTTCAGCATGGCAGCTGTTGCTCTGTTTCCAGGAGTGAGTCCTTCTCCATGTATGCCTCAGTTCTAATTGAAAATTTTCCCTCAGCCTGAATCTAGAATGACTAACCTGGTTTGTTTAGGACTCTCTCTGTTTTAACTGAAAATTTCCATGTTCAAGGAAATCTTGCCATCCCACACATCCCAGAATGGTCAGTTAACCTACATAATGTGCCTGGAATTCCCTTAGTGGGAAACCTGGCGCTGTTATTATTTCTTGCTAAGTTTGAAACCTTAGAATAAATTACTAAAATAACTCTAGCTGTTGCTGAGTACATTAATAAATTGAATTTGGTACGGTGGCTTCCAATTCCTCTAAATAATGTGATTTCAACTGTCAAACCGCCTACATCTTTTGAACACAAATTCTAAATGATTAAAATTTCAATTCATCAGAGTTCTGTTAATATGTAGTAGGTATTTCAGGAAGTTATCCTTGACTAATATGAGGGCTAGAAGGAGTGTGGAAAACTCAAGGGTGACCATAACGAAGCAAATGATTTATTTAGTGGGAAAGCATTTCTGCTCTGTTGTTTGCTTTCATTGGTCTAAAGGATTGGGCCCAGACAGTGACCTAAATATGTGCCATTATAAACCATATCTCCCCTTGTTGTTCACCTTAAATCACAAGCCACTTCTGCTGGGGTTTCCTCTAAAAGCATGGCTTACATGATCCTTGGAGCACTGTTATTCCTAAGCAGAAAATGTAAATAATAATAAAAAGATGAAAATTAAGATTATTGTAATGTAATGATTAATCTAACAAGATGTGGCCAGTTCTAAATTGGATTGAGTTTACTTCTGCCATAAAATAAATGTCAGTAATGACACTTAGGTGCTTGCAGCTATTGCAGAATAATATCCTTGAAACAAAGGGGAGAAATTTAAGCATAATGAAGAACTCTCAAGAACAGATTATGAAACTAAAGCTTGGCTTTTTTTTTTTTTTTTGAGTTGGAGTCTCACTCTGTCGCCCAGACTGGAGTGCAGTGGCACGCTGCTGGCCACTGCAGCCTCGACCTGCTGGGCTCCGGCGATCCTTCCGCCTCAGCCTTCCAAGTAGCTAGAACTACAGGCATGCATTACCATGCCCGGGTAATTTTTTGATTTATTATAGAGATAAGGTCTCTCCAAGTTGCCCAGGCGGGTCTTGAACCCGCGGGCTCAGGCAATCCACTCACCTCAGCCTCCCAAAGCGCGGGATTATGGGCTGAGCCACCGAGCCCGGCTACTAAAGCTTTGCTTTTATCATTGACAGTCTTGGTTAGAGAGAGAGGGAGAGAGACAAACCTAATAAAGAATATTCCAGATAGGAATCAAGCTAAATATTGAATGGGCAAAACAAACTTTCACAAAATTAGCTTACAGCAAGACAAGTCTCCTTTAAGAGTTTTAAATAAAGTGTAATTCCTGATTGGGTAGAATTCTCTGTGCTGTTTACATGAACTGTCACATGGCAGGAATCATTTTAAAAAAGAATACGGCACCTGTTACTAGCAGATGTGTGGCTTCCTTTGCTACGGGATGATGGGGATACTGCAGAAATACTCACATGTGATTTGATGCCTGAGAAAATAAGCATTTTTGCTCTAGAAATGGTGGCTTATGATGCTCATATGGCAGTGGCTCATGTGAGAGGCCTTGGCCACCAGAGGGAGGTGGCTAGCAAAGATGGTGGGATGCAAGGTCATGGCATGGGAAGCCTATTGGGGGTATGTGGTGTGGACAGAGCCTGCCTTAGAGAGCCTGTTGTCATCCGGGCATTGATCACACCAGAGGGAATCATGGCACAGGAGATAGAGCACAGATTTGTGAGAGAGATTCTCAGCTCCATCCCTTAATAGATAGGCAGTTTTAGACAAACTCCTTAGTCACTCGGAGCCTTGTTCTCATCTATAAAATAATATCTCTTTATGCTAAGTGGAATAAGCCAGGAACAGAAAGTGAAACGCCGCGTGTTCTTCTCATACATGGAAGCACTCCCAAAAAGTTGATCTCTTAGAAGTAAAAAGTAGAACAGAAAATACTAGAGGTTGAGATGGGGGAAGGAGGGAATGAGAAAGATTTGTTAAAGAGATCAAAATTACTGCTAGATAAGAGGAATAAGTCCTAGTGTTCTCTAGCACTGTAGGATGACTGTAGTTATAATATATGAGTGGGGACCAAAAAAGAATTATCTTTTAGAGGGTGGGTCTCTTGTAGTACAGACTTCCCCTGCTAGTAAGTGTTCCAGAAACCATCAGATCAGTGTACCAGCTAGTGTTGTTGTGAGAAGCTGCATTCAACGTCAGTGAATTTTTTTTTTTTTTTTTTTTTTTGAGATTCTTTCAACGCATTTGCCCATTTCTTGATGGGTGATTTACGAGCATGCCTGTACATATTTACCATACTGCACAGGGTGTTCAGCAGTTTTTGACCAAAAATGGCATGACCCCTGAGTCCCGTCCTCCCTATCTCACCCCAAGTGGCTTTTTTGTTTGTTTGTTTTCTTGGGTGAAGAAAGTCCTCCAAGGGAAACACTTTGCCAAAGTGGAAGAGGTGAAACCAAAAATGGTAGAAGCATTAAAGACATCAAAATTGATGAGTTCTACTGTTTTGAGCAGTGAAGAAAGTGTCTCAGTAGATGCATTGCATGAAATGAAAAGTACTTTGAAAGTAGCTGAAGAGCCGGGCTCGGTGGCTCAGCCTGTAATCCCGCGCCTTTGGGAGGCTCAGGTGAGTGGATTGCCTGAGCCCGCGGGTTCGAGATCCGCCTGGGCAACTTGGCAAGACC
>NW_007232424.1:118658-132330 GCF_000164805.1 Carlito syrichta
TGACAGAGTGAGACTCCAACTCAAAAAAAAAAAAAAAAAAAAGAAAGTAGCTGAAGTTTAAACATGTAAGAATAAATACACTATTTTTAACAGATAAATTTTGTATTTTGGGGGCCCTTCATACTATATGGTTTCAAATAGCTAGAGGGAGGTTATTGAATGTTCCCAACACAAAGAAATGATAAATGTTTGAGATGACAGATATACTGATATCCTGATCTGATCACTATACATTACAAGTATTGAAACATCACTGTATACAATTACTGTGTGTCAATTAAAAATCTTAAACTCCCCAAAACAGAACAGAGCAAAAAAAAAAAACCTCTGTCACAGGGTTGATCTGAGCATCAGATGAGCTAATGTCTCAGAAAGTACTTTGTAAACTCTTAAATGCTACACAAAGGTTAACTATTTTCCCATAATGTGGTTTGTAATTGCATGTGTTTAGTTCTATGAGTCACAATGTTACCTCCAAAACCCAAAGCCTGATGTAAGTTATTCTGTGACACAGATATTAGTCCTCTCCCCTGGTGCAAGCATTATAAAAGGTTAGCACTATATTAAGTAATAGATCTATTGCTCTACTAAATTATTCATGATGATGTGTTTGGTGAATGATCGGTCAGATTGAAATGATCATCAGGTGTTCTCAGAGCTCTGGAGAAGAAGCTGATAAATCACACAAGATTTTTTCAATGTGATGACTTTGCTACCATCAAACATTAAGAAAAACCAATTAATCGAATCACTGTGAAAAAAAAGTCATCGAATTCCAGTCTGAAGTGTGAAAGAAATCATCTATTTTTTTTGAAGTATTAGTTCTTTTAACAAATTAAAGCTTTTCAACAAAGTTTCAGTGCCATGAATGACTTTGACCATTTTCTGAAGATCGCTTTTTGAATCAGAAAGAGAAAAACCTGTGTCTTTTTCAAAGGGCAAGGCATGTTACATTTTATTGTTGTTGTTGTAAAATGAAGAAATGAAAGTGTTTGGTTCATGTTGGCCAGGAATTTTAGTAGCTGTTGAAAAAGTCTGTGCTGAGCCTCTTCTTAGAAAATAAGTGTCTGCCCAACCCCCATTTCTGCCTCAGCTTCTCTGGTGGGCCATGACGTCATGGCAGTCATAACAGCATAAGAATTCCACTTGGGTTCTCTGCTGTCATCTCAAACTGCTCACAGCTAAAATTAAAACAGTTTCCTTCTCTACCACCTTCTCCTTCTCCTCCACCACCACCACTACCACATAATTCCATTTGTGTCAGCAGCCTGACATGCTTCCCATCTCTCATGCTCAAATTCTTTGGAGTTGTAGCTAGCATTTTGCCCTCCAATATTTCTTAAATACAGTATGTTCAGTATTTTACTGAAGGTCTCTCTGGTTGGTTGGGCTCTCACCTCCCCTTCCCTCCCATGTCCCCTGCCATCAGCCAAAACTGAGCTTTCATTCTTGTAGTGTCGTGGTGACCTTGACTCCAGTGGTCTGCTGCCTCTAGTTCTTCCAGAATCTTTCCATAATACCACCTTCATTACACCATTTCTTCTTCATAAATAGAAATGACTCCCTATTGCACTCTCTTTAAGCCCAGCTCCTCTCCTGGGATAGCTTTTTTTTTTTGGTCAGGTATGTTTCCCCAGGTTTGCTGAGATTCTCTGCACCTGCATACCTGGCTTCACCAGCTCAGTCAGCTGCCTGCTCTCCTCTGCCATACTTGTTGTCTAAACTCCCTGGGACAGGCCTTTCTCCTATAGGAAAAATAGGATAGTCGAGAATCAAGGAGGTCAAAAACTGCTTCAAAAATGGAGATTTCCCAACTTCACCTTGGGGTTCTTTAGTTAGTCACAGTGTGAGGTCCTCCTTCTATATTGTGAAAAACCAAGTATGGAAGTGCCGTAGACCATTTCTATCCTGCTGGGGAAATCTTCCTCCCTAACTTTAGCCTCTGCATCCCTGAATCTGGCAGTGACCAAAGAGAAGCTGGGACAATGTTTTGTTGTTGTTTTTTTGGTGGGGGGTGAGAAAGTAGGAATTTTATTTTATTTTATTTTATTTTATTTTTTGAGTTGGAGTCTCACTCTGTCACCCAGACTGGAGTGCAGTGGCCGCTCCCGGCCACCGCAGCCTCCACCTGCTGGGCTCCAGCGATCCTTCCGCCTCAGCCTTCCAAGCAGCCGGAATTACGGGCATGTGCTACCACGCCCGGCTAATTTTTGATTTATTGTAGAGATGAGGTCTCGCTGCCCAGGCGGGTCTCGAACCCGCGGGCTCAGGCAGTCCACTCACCTCAGCCTCCCAAAGGTGCGGGATTACAGGCTGAGCCACCGAGGCCGGCTTGAAAGGAATTTATTAAGAAGAGAGGAGAGCTCCCAGCAGTGGGAGGGGTCCCGAAAGGTTGTCCTGCAATAATGCTAATAAAATACCGTCATCAGTAAGGACAGCAGATGGTAGGAGTGGGTCTGGGGGACACAGCAGAACTTGAATGTTCACTAGCATTAACAGGAAGAGCAAGGGTGTGGGGAGAGGAAGATGGTGCTAGAGGGACTCCAAAGCCAGAGATTACTGGTAACTCGATTTGTATCCATTCACCTAGAAACTATGAGAACATGATAAGTTGGGTTAATATTAAAATAATAGCACCCAGCTCATAGAAATGCTTAAAAATGTTAATAGATTTTTTGTTAAAAAATGATGCACTACAGGATTAATTCAAACAGCTGAATGTTTTCATTTATATTGATAAATAATCACGTCTTCTTCAAGATCATTAAAAATGTGACTGAACTAAAAGAGATAACATGTGCAAGTCACATAGCACAATTTCCAGTAGCTAGCAGGTCCTCGATAAATGAGAATGTTTCCTTTATCTGAAGTCAATATTTTAAAGAAAATTATTGACATAGCTAAATAAAATTTAAAGTCTCTCTGTGGACTATTTTGCTTTAGTTCATGGAACTATGAAAATCCTCAGGAAGCAGAAGGTATATGATAAAACCAACATGTGAAACCCTGAACTTGTAAAACAAATGATGGCTGATTATTCTACCATAAAAGATTTTGTATCTGAAAGATATAAATTGAGTTGAAAAAATTTTGCCACATATATCTTTTGCACAAACGGAATTCTATGTGGATAAAAAGTTCACTAATACATAGCTGAATAAATCTGCAGAAACTAGGAATTTCTAGATTTGGAATGAAAAAAATACTTAAAATTCTTAAAGAAACAAATCTTAAGAAGTTCAGTCACTCCGCATTCCACTGTTGTATACCATTGGGTTTCCATCATCGGCAGATCTTTTCCCTTGTATTCTCTGTATTCTAATTTCTAAAATATACCACTCATTTGAGCAAATTTCTTATCACATCTTGTCCCTTTATTATCTTATTCATAATAAAATTTTGTATATACTATATGTGGAAAATAATTGTTAGTTGGAAGTATTTCTCCATTTTTCTCTCTCACCAGTTATTACTTATCACATGTCTTTGGAGTCCAGAGGCTGATACTCTGCTTTTTATCACTTTAAAAAATAAATATATTTAGGAATACACACACACACACGTGCATATATTTGGTTGAGTTTAAAAGCCATACACTAAACAAGTTTAAGTAAATATTTACTCACCTGAATTCTGAAAGGGTATGTGTATATCTAGCTTATAAATGACACTTTAGAAACTTGTTTGAAAACCTGTCTCTCAGCATCATGTAATTCTCAGGAAGATGAAGGCAAGTCTTTTGGGGCTGAAATTCCTTAAAGTTTTGATTCTCTTGTCATATCTAATTTTTGAACACCTCTTGAGGATTATGGTAGCTGTAGAAAATATCTACCGGTGGCTTTCATGTGGGGCTGAATATCAGAATATATAACCACTTACCACTGACTGAGCTGAAGTGTTTCTTTCACGACACATTAAAAACAAATATTCTTCACTGTCTATTTTAAATGGTGAATTAAAAATTAGAGGGGATATTTCTAATCCATCTTCATGTACATACCAGAAAATAAGTTACCAATATTTTTGTGGTTAGTCAAAAGCTTTCAAGAAAGCACAAGTGGCTTTGATTTCCAATTTTTATTTGGTTATGAAGAAAGAGGAAACATATTTAGTCTCATGGATAGAAAATTCCTAAAAGAGAACTCCACTGCATTGATGTAGTGTATTCAAGAGTCATCGAGAGGCTGCTTGTAATTATGAAGAAGGATTATGGTAATATGAATGTGTGAGTCAGTACCCCTCAAAAAAGCATTTACATGAACAGATCATTTTGCGAAAGCATCTACAGAATGATGAAATTAGTCTAATACTTTGAGGTCTCCCACATGACCAGATTTTTGCATTTGAATCTGGAATATTTTTCTGTGTCTATTCATTTTTCAAGATACAAAAATATGTTCTCTCTCCTGTTGGACCTTCTTGGCAACTCCTGATCATCTTTGCCTTTTCCCAGTCCCCAGAACACTCTGTCTTATCATCATTAGAGCCCTTAGCAGATTGTCTTGAAATCTGTTGCTCACCTGTCTCCCTTATTGCTCTGTGAGCTGCTCAAGGTGACACTGTTTCTTCTGTTTGATCTAAGCCTGTATATCTAGAACAGTGTCTGGCACATAGTGACTGAATTAATGAAAGAGAAGTCACACACTGGCAGTGTGCAGATACCACCCATTGTGTTTAATGAACTGATGACTACCTCTCTTTGGAAGGGTTCGTAAGTTAATTCAGACAACTTTCAGATAGCGATCCCAGACAAGCAGCCATGTTTATAACGTGGAAACTTCGCTTGTCACCAAGGCTGTGATGGCAAAAGTTCCTCCCTCACAGCTTTCGACACCCCCTCTGGCCTTATATCAAGGTCTCTAGTGAAAATATTGACTGCACCTGCTTCCTGCCCTTTGTTAATTGCTATTTTGGAATGTTATAGAAAAGGAAATTTGGGGTGAAAAGAATTGGAAGAGGGTAGATGAGGGCCAGAAAAACGGATCAAAAAGATGAGGCCTCTTTTTTAGTCCTCCCCCACCCCCCAAGAAGAAGAGGGACTGATGTAAATATTTATCTTTAAAATGGGATTCAAGTGTTCTGAGCTATGGGGCAAAGTGAGCAAGGAGCCATAAAAACCATCCCCACGAAAACGCTCCCCTGGAACCCTTCCTTGCAATTTTCAAGTCCTCCTAATTCGAAGTGTTAGGAGACCAGGAAAGGATTTGCCCAGTGGCCATTCTCTCCTCCCGACCAGGAGTGTTGACAAGAACAAATATCAAGTTGTAATCGCTCGTGCCCTTCCTGGGGCCAGGCTCGGGAGTGCTGATGAATGAATCCGATGATATTATGCCATGACATTGTGTCAATATGCGATGATGTGTTGTGACGGCACAGCGTCATCACGTGGTGACGCAACATCATGACGTAAGACGTCACAGCGCCAGTTAAAGACCTGATTCCTGGAGGGTTCTTTTTTTTTTTTTTAAATTGAGCAACAGATCTGCAGTTATTTAATGAAGGGCGTGAGGTATAGAGGCCGCTGAACTGTAAATTATAGGTTAGAAAAATGTTTCTTTGCATGAGTTTGGTTTTTGTTTTTGTATATGGGTCCTTCTAGCCATTGTATCCTCTGTTCTTCTATGGCATCTTTAGAAATCAAAATACAATTTCATTTAACAGACTGCTCCTATCACAGGTTGTCCCTATATTAATTTTCTTTTGCCTGTAGAATATGAGCTGGGCTAAATTCAAATATAATTTCACAATGAAAATTAGAAAATATAATCTACTTTTAATTTGCATATTTGTTAAAAATTATTTAGTACCTCTTAGAGTTCTAGGTAAAATGATTTATAATTGAAATTATAGTGTAACTGCTATCTTTTTCAGGCATACATTTTACAATAATCTTGCACTGAGATTTTAATAATATGAAAATGTTAAAAAGGAGAAATAGTTTGCAAATATGGTTTACTGTGTGTGTGTGTGTATTAGTAGTCTGGGAAAGCCTTATATATGTTTTGTGCCTCAGTTCTAGCATCTTTAAAATGAGAATAATGAATTATTTCTGATTTTTATAGGATGTTGTATGGAACAATCATGTGCTGTGTGTACATATCCTGCATGATCTTTGGAAAATATGTTGTTATATAAATCTAGGCCACTATTAAATACCGTTTCCAGAGCTATATAGACTCTACATATGACTTTGAAATTAAATGGGGAAAATTTGTTAAATTAGAACTAAGGCCAGGTGCGGTGGCTCATGCCTGTAAATCCCCCTCTTTGGGAGGCCAAGATGGGAGGATTGCTTGAGACTAGAAGTTTGAGGTCAGCCTGGACAACATAGTGAGACCCTATCTCTAAGAAAAAAGTTTTTTAAATATCCAGGTGTGGTGGCACATAGCTGTACTCTCAGCTACTTAGAAGACTGAGGCAGGAGGATCAATTGAGACCAGGAGTTTGAGGCTGTGTTGAGCTGTGATTGCATCACTGCACTCTACCCTGGGCTACAGAATGAGGCCCTGTTTCAAAAAAAAAAAAAAAAAAAAAACTAAGAGGAGTTTTATATACTTTTTCCTTTGATTGCTTTATTTCTATATATGTGTGTGTTCAGAAATGATTTAGTGCTGAAGAATAGAAGACAGTGACATGACAAGGTTTTATTTGTGATGCTTACAGTTTTGGTAACTCCTTCTGTCCTGTAAATGTGGTTATAAAGGTGTATATTTCTCACTAGTGATAGGAACTTTGCAATCCTCATTAGGGTGAATATAATCTGAGCCAAGTTTCAAAATTCCCTCATTCACATGTAGCTTTGTCAGTACACAGTCCAGAGATTACTGGGAAAACCTGGGGTGCCATAAGGGTTCTTTGTTACCTCTGATTCTCCATGGTGAGTGAAGAGATTGCCTTGTTGTCTTAAAATTCACTTTTGCTCCATCACTCCTTCTGTTTCTCCAGTCAAAATGTGCCAAGATTTCGTGTCTCCTGAAAGTGATACATGACTTTTTGATGGAGTTTGAAATGCTGGCTGATTACTTTTGAATACTCCAGTTCCACTGGTTGACAGCTCACATCTGCAGCAGAAAAAAACAATTAGCAAATTTGTGAATTATCTTTGGTTTACACATTACACAAGCAAAATAATTCTTTATGACTTTAACCGAGGCTGTGTCTTGATTACAGGATATGTTGCCCATTAATAAGTGGAGCTATTTTTAGATTTTTGCCAGTGTGTTTGCATTTCATTTGCTTGCCTTTCATATCTCAGTCACCATTATGTGGCAGTCTCCAGAACCACCTAGATTCTGTGGAGCCAGCGTTTGAAAATTAAATCTTTCGGGCAACTCCCTTGGGTCCCCTCCCACTGTGGGAGCTCTTTCGTCTTCTCAATAAATCCTGCCTTCAAAAAAAAAAAAAGTTGAACGTTAAACTAAGTGCTTGGCTCTTCTAAGTCCAGACCCTGTGCAGTTGTACATGTTGTATACCCGTGCAGACCTGCCAGTCACACATTTGGTAGTGTTAGAGCGTATGTGCTTTAATACTTTATGGCCAGTTTTTGTGATCTCCAGCACTGGTTGGATCCTTTAAGGTGCATTTTGGACTCCTTACAATACTCGCTTTTATCTCTAGATGATCATTACTCGTTTTGCCTGGTGATGCTCTGTGGTCTTTCTTGCTTATCTGTACTGAAGAAGAATGCAAACAACATGTGATATCATAAAACATTTCCTTAAATAATCTGAGTTAATGAGACCTAGTTTAAACTCAGTGAATGCCTAGTTCAAACAACAGCTGAATTTTAAAAAATTTTAGTAATAACTTTATTATTTTCAAGTTTGTACAGTATTCAGAATAAGGACTGCCAATAAGTACTTCTAACTGTTCAGTCCTACCTGACCTGAGGTAGAGAATGGGTCATTAAGAAATTGGGCAGTGCTGAAAAGAAAAAACAAACAGCCCTATTACAAAGTGGGCAAAAGATATGAATATATACTTCACAAAAGAAGACATATGAGTGGCTAACAGACACATGAAGAAATATTCAACCTCACTAATCATCAAGGAGACTCAAATTAAAACTACACTGAGATACCACCTAACTCCAGTCAGAATGGCCATTATCAATAACTCAAAAAATAACAGATGCTAGAGAGGGTGTGGTGAAAAGGGACCACTTATACACTGTTGGTGGGAGTGTAAACTAGTGCAACCTCTGTGGAAAGCAGTGTGGGGATTCCTAAAAGCTCTAAATATCGACCTCCCATAAGACCCCACAATCTTCCTACTGGGAATATACCCTGAAGAACTCAAATCACTCTATAAAAAAGATACCTGCACACGTATGTTTATCACAGCATTGTTCACAATAGCAAGAAGCTGGAACCAACCATGCTGTCCATCAAAAAAGAGGACTGGATTTTAAAAATGTGGTACATATACACAATGGAATACTATGCAGCCATAAAAAAGAACAAAATCACAAATTTTGCAGCAACCTGGATGGAACTAGAGTCTATAATACTGAGTGATATTTCACAGCAACAAAGATCTGAGTATCACGTGTTCTCACTCATAGGTGGACCTTGAACATCTATCCTATAACTTTAAGAAAAGGATCGACAGTGGTGGGGGCACAGGGAGGGCAAGGGTGGTGGGATTAATGGTAGTCAATATCTGTTTGGGGCTGGGGGGACACCCCTTATCAACAAGGTTGCCTGAATGATGCATATTTGTAAACCTAACCCTTAACTGTACCCCACAATTTAAAATAAAAAATATGTTTTAAAAACATAGAAAAATAAATTAAAATACCAATGAACATTAAAAAAAGAAATTGGGCAGATTTATTTGTGAGAAATCATAAGCTAATTATTTTTAATGGTGTATGTTCTTGACTTCAGATGTAAGCTTCCTCCCAGAATCTTGTTTACACTAACAGTTTACTTTGCAAACATTTTTTTCCCCTTAGAGATAGCAAACTTTGATCCTATTCCCTGCTGAATTATTACAAATTTCAAATGGTAGAATCTGAGCTAATGAGGCTTTGGTATTTATTCTACCTTGACAAGTATCATATGTGTGGTTTTATTTTGTGTGTGTATACATATTTGGTGTTGGGGGTGGGAAGCAGATTGAACTTCAAACCATATCTTACTGTGAGACCATTAGTAACATGAGTAAGTCTTTAGCAGTCACCTTTCTTCTAGGCAATTTTTAGTTTGTGGATTTATTTTCCTTCAGGCTTGCAAGGGACCTTAGGATTAATTCAGCCAAAACTCCCACTGGTGCCCTATTTCCCTATACAGTATTCTACTAATGGATTGTTCAGCCCATTGTCCCTTTACCCAGCATGGGGAGACTCACATTCTCATAAGCCCATACCATACATTTCTTTATTGTGGCAAGTCACAATCTCCCTTCTTTGAATCTATTCTTATTTGACCTCTTTGGGTGTTTCAGAGTAAGATTGTTTTCATTCCATAGACCGCTTTAAACATATTTAATTGTAGTTATCAGTCCTTTAGTTTTCCTTTCTCTGGACTAAAAACATTTTTTTAAACATCCCTTTATTTGTCATGGGGAAGGTTGCATTTCCATACCCTCCTGGTGTGAGAAATTGAATATCCAGCTTGTCAGTTTCTTTAAGTTTCAACACCAGTTTGTATCATTAAGGTTCAATGCTGAAACACATCTTCAATATGGAGTTAAATTACCATTGCTGGGAAGAACAGGCCTGTGACTCCCTTCTCTGATATACTTTTTATATTTCTATTACTGCAGGAATTTCTTATTTCTATTATTGCACCTAAAGGTGGCACCAGCTTGTGGGTAACCATACTATATTATTGAGTCACATTGAATTTATTGTCAACCAAAATTTCTGTTTCTTTCAGGGTAGCTGCCAAACTTTTTTTTTTCTTTGGTATTTTGTACTTGGGAAATGTGGTTTTGGGATCTTAAAATGATCTGTTAAATTTCAGTTGGTTTGGCTTCACCCATATCTGTACCATCATATCTATTTCAGTTTATACAGTTTATTATTGTCCCATTCAATTTTTGTTATTTTTACATTTTTAGTACCTTGCTATTTATCCAAGCCATCAATAATTCTTGGCAACAGGAAAAGGTCAAGAACAGAATCCTGTGGCACAATCCAGGTTGAGATTCTTTTCTCACTTACTAGCCTTTTGTGTACAGCTGTCCAACTAGTTACTAGTTGCCATAGCATACATTCTACGTTTTTCCATCTTACCTGTTTGAATTTGAAAGGCCCAGTCGTACGTTTTACTGTAATCCAATGCACATTATTGACTGCATTTTCTGGCCAAACAGACCAATAGTCCCACTCAAAGAAAGTTATGAAACTGATGTACGTAACATGATATACTTAGAAGTTTGGTGAAGACAAAATAGGTACCTCAGATAATTCCCCAAATCAATCATTCACAAGTGGTAAAAGTCAACTATATTTATCTAAATGAGAATAAGATCTGGATGGATCCCACTGAGTGATTCTCATTGTAGGCCCTCATTATTTTAGCTTTGAGTCAGATTTCTAATCACCAGAGAGGTACATCATCATAACAATGAATAATATAAAATGTCAGGAGAGTATTTAAGCAAGAAGTATAAAGTTGTAGGTCAAGTGAAAGGGAGCCTAGAAGTTGTTAGATACACAAGGATAAGCTCTTAAAAAGTTCATTTACAAAAGCTTATGTCTGTCTTTTGGGCATTTATATTGTTACTGAGATAGGCCAACACAGACTTAGAATCCTTACTGGCATTTAATGTACTGTGATCCTGTATCAGGTAGGAAATAGCTACCTCTCAGAGTTACTGCAAGGATTAAATGAGAAATTGTCATGTATACTTAACATAGTCCATGACATAGTATGAACTTAATTAATCCTATTAATTCAGCAAGCACTAATTGTATGTTATGTGCCAGATACTGGTAAAATTTTTGTATAATAACCGAGAATCAATGTGTATATTTTCCTTCTGTTAGATGAAATGTATATGTATATAGTTAAATATATATACACGCATGAACACATATTGTACTGAATCTAGCTTAGATTTCATTAATGAGTTTATCATTTTTCAACCAAAAGAGTTGAAAACTTAGACTGGCTACAAGGCCAGAACAATTTATTTATTTGGTCATTGCATAGAACCAAAGGATTTCAGAGATGGAGAGACCTTGTAAATACCAAAGTCTAATTTGTATAGCCATAGATTAGGACACTGAAGCCAAGAGCTGTTGAATGATTTCCTCAGGCCACTTGGTCAGTGCATCTTACAGCTACAACCACACAAATATGTTTCCAACCATATCACATTGACCAAGTGCCTTTAGGAATCCAAGCCCTCAAGCTTGTGATATGGTCTTGCAAGCCACAAGGTAGAAGATGCCATCCTAATCTGGCCTGCTGATGTGAGAATGCAAATTAGTAAAACTTAAAAAGATATGCTACATCTTGGTAGTGTGTATACTTTTTTGTGCATTTGAAATATTTTGTAGTGAATAATGAATTAGCCAACACTGGTCGCCCTTTGTAGTTTCACTGGTATTATGATGTTCATGTTGTTGAAGTGACTGATCCCATTCAAAGACAGAATCTACAAACAAACCTATTTAGAAATGAGGAATTTCTCATGCAAGACATAATTTGAAGGAAGATCAAAACAATCAATTCTTGAAAATGAGAAACGAAGCTTTTTTTCCATAGAAAAAGTCAGTGAGTTAGTCATGTTGAAACATATCTGATATTAGGGTGGAAGATGAGGAGATAGGGATGATGGCCAGAAAATAGGGATAAGGAGTGAACACTGCTGTAATGTTGACTTGAAATTCTCTTTCACTTAGTGGATCTATTGCTGAGGGAAAAAATTCTCCTTCAAGGAAAGGTTGCTTGCAAATTCAAGGTTATTTTCTAAATCTCACAACACGCTTGTCTATGTGCCAAACTTTTCTGGTTTTATTTTTATTCTTTTTGTCTTAAAATATATCTTAGAACACAGGTTCTAAAATTCCTGCTTTGTGATATGTTATTAGTCCCCATCCTATTTGCTGGGACCATTGTAAACAAGGGGGCTATTAGGGTGGACAGCTGGACGAGATGCAACTTTGGAGAAGGCTGCAGCCTCTGGACGGACAGGGAGAAGGGAGGGGACTGGAAACACTTATATTTTAACTCCAAAATAGACTGTAGAGAGTGCATGAAGCAGGGCACTTCAGAGGTCACTGAACTCATCCTCCACTATTTTGCAAATGAGAACACTGAAGGCCCAAGAGGAAAATAATTTACCCAGTACCAAATAACTAATATCAGAATTTGGCTTAAATCTCAGACGTTTTTGTTTGTTTTTGAGTCGGAGTCTCACTCTGTGAGAGTGCAGTGGCAGGCTCATGGCCATTGTAGCCTTGACCTGCTGGGCTCAGGTGATCCTTCTGCCTCAGCCTTCCCAAGTAGCTGGAACTACAGGCATGCACTGCCGTGCCCAGCTAATTTTTTTATTTATTGTAGAGATGAGGTCTTGCCAAGTTGCCCAGGCTGATCTTGAACCCCTGGGCTCAGGCAATCCTCTCACCTCGGTCTCCCAAAGTGCTGGAAATATAGGCATGAGCCACTGCACCTGGCAGAAACTCAATAATTTGATAATGGATTCTAACTGATATTTTTGCTTATCAAAAATTTTAATGAAACATTTCAACTATACAGAAAAACATAGGAAGTAATATAAAAAACACACGTGTACCTATTTCCTCCCTCCTCAGGTCAAATCTTAACCTCCTGCTATATTGTCTGTATATTTTTTTAAAGAAATAAAATTGGCAGGGTGTGGTGGCTCACATCTGTAATCCTAGCACTTTGGGAGGCTGAGATAAGAGAGGATTGCTTGAGCCCAGGGGCTCAAAACCAGCCTGAACAACATAGAGAGACCTTGTCTCTACAAAAAATTTAAGAAATTAGCTCAGCATGGTGGCATGCACTTGTAATTTCAGCTACTCAGGAGGCTGAGACAGAAGGATTGCCTGAGCTCAGGAGGTTGAGACTGCGGTGAGCCATAATTGTGCCACTGCACTACAACCTGGGCAACAGAGTGAAAGCCCGAGTTAAAAAAAAAAGAAAATAAAATTGATAAAGCCCAATGAATACACATCCCATTTCCCCCCTTTCCCCATAGCTAATTACTTACCTTCCTTATGCAGCCTTTATAATTTTATTATATGAGAGCATGCCACACCCAATACCCAGTACTGTTCAGCATGTTATAGACATTGCATAAATACAGAAGTGCCAAAAATGTATACACATTTTAAGAAAGGAAAAAAACTGTACTAAAATTGTAACACTCAATATATACTAAGAACGGAAGATGAATACAAGTCATGTTTGACTTCTGCAATTACAAGGGATGTTCAGAGTGGTTACCATCAGTGTCCTGACACTTCTGATTACAGGGAACTAAAAGTAATACATAGATAACATCTCTTAAAATGTATATACTTTTTTTGGCACCTCTGGTGTTATAAAATGTTCTTTTACAGCCTGCTTTTTTTGCTCAGCATTATATTTTTTGAACTCTTTCTGTAGTGATACATGCAATCCCAACTCATCCATTTTATTTATTTATTTATTTATTTATTTATTTATTTTGAGTTGGAGTCTCACTCTGT
>NW_007232424.1:132350-157287 GCF_000164805.1 Carlito syrichta
ACCACGCCCGGCTAATTTTTTTGATTTATTGTAGAGATGAGGTCTTGCTGCCCAGGTGGGTCTCGAACCCGCGGGCTCAGGCAATCCACTCTCCTCAGACTCCCAAAGACGCGGGATTACAGGCTGAGCCACCGAGCCCGGCCCAACTCATCCATTTTAACTGTGAAAGGTACATCAGTGCACAAATATCCCACAATTTGGTGACTGGTATTCAGGTGATTTTTCTTTATTAGAAGCAGTGCCACAGTGAACATTCATCTCTGCATTTCCTTCTGCACTTGTGTGATTTGCTCCAGATTAGAGTTTCTATGTTGGTGGGTTATGAGAGGGTTAAAGGGAGCCGCTCAGGTCAAATAGAGCTGGACAGGGCCTGGGGCAGTTAGCTTCAGGCCTGTGGCAGCCTCATCCAGTTAACATGGGATATTGTACAAATGCCATCACCTTCTGTTTCTGTCATGACAGGAAAAGGTTGGGAAGTGCTGTTCTCAAGCAGTGAATGTCAAACTTCACATGACCAGAGTCACCTGGAGAGCTTGTGAAGACTGCTGAGCCCCACCCTCTGGATTTCTGATTTAGGATATCCAGAGAGGGTCACGAGCATTTGCATTCTAAGAAAATCTCAAGTGGGGACCACTTTTTTGAGAGTCACTAAGGTATCTAGGAGTCGAAATGAGCCATATAATAGATAATTCAACTGCGTTTGCATTATTGCAAAATATTGTGTGTTAATTAGTATGTCACATAATCCAAAACATAATTTTAGAATCAAAATGATACGATTTTATAATCTCCTTTGACTTTGTTTTTGTGACAGAAAGATTTTATAATCTCCTTTGACTTAAGTTTTTGTGATAGAAAGATGGAGAGCATGTAATTATGTTCAGAAACAACTTGACCATAATTGTAAAATCTGTGTTCCCTTTTGGGTGTGCAAACCAGGAAGAGGACTTTAAAGAGATAATTCCATGAGAAAAGCAGTCCTCCCTTCTCCTGTTATCTTTATGGCGTAATCAATAGGTCTATCATCAATTCACCAGGAAAGGGAAAGCAGAAATGATAATGTTACAATTAAAACATTACCAGCCTTCTGCAAGCAATGCAAAGTAATCAGAAAGGTGTCTTTGATGCACACCTATTTGGGGTCACTGTGTCTTTATTGGGATTCACTCCCATCCTTCCTCCATTGAACCCCATCCAGGTGCAGGCTTCTCTGTAAAGCTCTGCCTTCAGAACTCTTCTCTCCTTCTCCCCTTTTCAAAGGGCATCTGTTTTTCTCCCTTTGCAAGGATAACACTCCATTTGTACCTTCAGTGAAGACAGACTCATGCAATAACACGTTTTGCAATCAACAGCTCAGGTTGGTATGGGGGAGTATTGCTGAGATGGACCTTCACCCCTGCCTCTATCCCTGAAGCACAGTTGAAATGGATTCATGCCTGGCATGAAGGAGCTCTTCCTCCGTGTTCCCTGTCTCAGTGCTTGGCCTTCACACCCTCCCCTGCTGGAAAATAAGGGCTCCTCATTGGCTCCTGCTTCTTGTCATGGTGTCCAGTCCCTGTTGGCTTGCATCTGTTCACCTTTATCCTGTTTACCTCCATCCTCTGCCTGTCTCTGCCTCTGTCCACAGCACCATACTTCCCATTCAAGTGGTTGCGGTGACTATCAAAATGCTCTCCATTCCTGTTGCCTTCCAGCCCATTCTTCACATAGTCACCAGACTGATCTTTAAAAAATGAGAGCAAGATTCTTCACTCCACCACTAAAAATCCTCCCGTAGTGGCATCTTATTGCTCTCAGAATTAAATTCAACCCTTCCAGCATGACCCCGCCCTGCCCCTGCCCCTACCTGTCTCTTTCTCCTCTGTTCACCAGATCCCCCTTCTGTCTTTCTCTCTCTGTTAATCAGACCTCTCTCTTTACTCTCTCTCTGTTCACCAGACCCCCCCTTCTCTCCTCTCTGTTCACCAGACCCCCTTCTCCCCTCCTCTCTCTCTGTTCACCAGATTCCCCCTCTCTCATTCTCTCTCTGTTCATCAGACCTCTCTCTCTCCCTCTCTCTGTTTGCCAGACCCCCTCCTCTTTCTCTCTGCCTCTATCTCTCCACCAGATCTCTCCTTCTCTCTTCATCAGATCCCACCTCTTCACCAGACCTCTTTCTGTGTTCACCAGATCCTCCCTCCCTCTTTCTCTCTCTGTATACCAGACATCTCTCTTTTTCTCTCTCTATGTCTGTATACCAGACATCTCTCTCTTTCTCTCTCTTTCTCTGTTCACCAGGCCTCACCCATTCACCAGACCCCCTCTTCACCAGACTTCTCTTTCTCTCTTTTCACCAGACCTCTCTCTCTTTCTGTCTGTTCACCAGATCCCCCCACCCTTCTTTGTCTTTCAAGCGCCTTGAGTTCTCTCCTGTATCAAACACAGGTTCTTTTAAGAAGTTCTTCCTCCCCCATCCCTTGTTTCTTCTCTTCGCTAACTTGTACCTGGATTTCAAGTGGAACTTAAGTGTCACTTCCACAGGGCAGTCTTCCCCCACCATCCTCCCCCCACCATGCCCGCTTTGCTCCCATGTTAAGAACAACTGTGCACCTTCCCCTCCTTCGCAGCTCTCTCAATATATATTTTCTAACCATGTATTTATTGTTTGGTTGCCCTACTAGGCTGTAAGCCTAATGAAGACAGGAGTCCTTGCTTTATTCTCAGCACTGAATCCCCAAAGGTCTAAGATCGTGTCCAGGGGTCACTCAATAAATGCAATAAATATCTGTGGCTGATGAATATAAATTCTGCATTTCCATGTGCTGATATTCTCTCTCTCTCTCTCACACACACACACACACACATACACAGTATATTTCAATTTCTCAGCATCATTTACCTGTAAACTTGTGTCAGTGTGCCTGGTTTAAAAATTCAAATTAAACACAAATAGAATAGAGATCTATTTTATGTATGACTTATGACTTATTTTTATGTTGTTTAACCTGGAGCCACCCAATTTGTTACTGAAGAGTAAGCAGAAACATTTCCTTAGCAAGACCTTCTATATATCCCATCATTCTTACCAATAAGGAATATTGGTGTACTGTGAATGTGTGTGTGTGTGTGTGCGTGTGTGTGTGTGTGTGTGTGTTAGCGAGAGAGAGAGAGAGAGAGAGAGAGAGAGAGAGAGAGAGAGATGGTTTTTCTAGATCTTGCAAAATTCTGATGAAAGACAGCATTTACAATGTGCATGATGGCATGATGGGATTCAAACCTAGGGTATCTAGCTATCAGTCAGCAGATTTTTAAAAGGAGATTCAACACTCAAGTGGTGAAGGGCTTTTTAAAGAATGAATCTGAGACTTTATAGAATAGGAATATAATGGTGAGCTCCTAATTTCTAGGACTAGAGTAAATAAATTCCAAGTTCTATAGGTTTATTTGAAGTAAACCTAATATTTGAAAATCTAAGCTAAAAAATGTTTTTGGATAAATGATTCAAAATCTGAGTCTTGGTCTATAGCATCCAACTAGTTTTTATTTTAAAAAATATAATTTATCTAAAAATCTATGAAATAATATATATGGTTAATCTAAAATCATGAAACTTTTAAAATAATTACAACTTTATACATTAAATAAAGTTTTTTAATGAAGCATTTTCACAAGGTGAAATTCTAATTGGTCTGACTCCAGATACCACCCTTTGACCTTGGACAGACTCTGGGTTTGAAACCAGCTTTGCTTTTTGTTAATTGTGAGACCTGGTAAGTTATTTTAAACTTTTCTGGCCTTGATTTCCTCATCTGGAAGATGGGCATAATGATAGTATCCATCTTATCCAGCAGCTGGAAGATTTGGTGACTCATAAATCACCCTTCATGATATAAGCAAATGTGTTGAAAGAATCTCCAAAAAAAAAAAAAAAAAAACCAAAAACAGAAAAACAATTCACTAAAGCTAAACTCAGCCTCTCACAATAATGCTAGCTGGTCCACTGATGTCGATGGGTTCCTAGAACACTTAGCTAGCGGGGGAAGCCTGTACTATAAGGAGCTTGCCTTCGAAAAGATAATTCCGTATTTCTGGAGGTCTGCCTTATAAAAATAGGTGGTACATAGTCAATTCTTGGTAAGTGCTAGTTTCTTCCTAGTGTTTCAGCATAAGTAGTAGAGGGAATGATGCCAGATGCCATCCTCTTTCAGGAATGAAGAGTTAGTCTCCCCTACATGGATCATCCCTCAGGACTGGGGTGGCCTCCTGAGTGATGCTGGGCTTCTGCACACAGTAGCCAGAGTGAACCTTTAAGAATCTGCCAGGCCCTAAATCCTACATGGTTCTTCATTTTGGTCGGAGGAAAGCCCACCAGGGCCTCCACAATCTGGTCTCTACAACTTCTCTATCTCACCTCCTGTTCTCTCTGCTTTATTTGACCCTGCCACACTGGCCTCCTTACTGTTATCTGGACACACTAGAAACTCTTTTGATGTGGGCCTTGGGGTTCACTCTCTCACCTCTTTCAAGTGTGCTCAGGTGGCAGCTTCTCAGAGAGTCCTACTGTGTGCCCTTTACAAAACTGAGTGCCTCCCGCCTCCTCCTCCCCACCCCTCTTCTATGTATTCCTTTTCTATCGCTTCCTATTTTGCTCTATTTTAATTGTTTCCCTCAACTAAAATGGAAGCTTTATGGGGGCAGGAATTATTGTTTTGTTCACTAATACACTTTAAACTCCTTCAGCAGTACCTGGCAAATAGCATTCAATACTTATGTGTTGAGTGAATGAATCTTGAACAAAGTAATTTAGTATAACAGTTTTACACTGGCTATTGCTAGATATTGAAACAATTGGTTAGTTTTATGTTTTATTTAATCAGAGGAGAAGATTTTACATTGCTTTTAAAAGTATAGAAAAGTCAGCCTGTAATCCTGCGTCTTTGGGAGTCTGAGGTGAGTGGATTGCCCGAGCCTGCGGGTTCGAGACCCGCCTGGGCAGGCGAGACCTCATCTCTACAATAAAATAAAAAAATTAGCTGGGCGTGGTAGCACGCATCTGTAATTCTGGCTACTCGGAAGGCTGAAGTGGAAGGATCACCGGAGCCCAGCAGGTCGAGGCTGCGGTGGTCGGGAGCGGCCACTGCACTCCAGTCTGGGCTACAGAGTGAGACTCCAACTCAAAAAAAAAAGAAAAAGTATAGAAAAGTAAGAAGAAAAAGAATAAAAAAAGAGAAAAGGGAAAAAGGGAAAGGGGAAGAAGAGAGAAGAGGAAAGAAAGAACTGTAAACATGAGAGAAGATAGAAGAAACAGAGATTAGGGAAGTTAGAAGAGATACTTTAAAAATAAAATCTCTTAGGCCTACTTATGCCTTAAACTCTTAATTTAGGGCAGAAGCTATAACAAGAATAATTTAATAAAATGTATATTAGAGTGGGCAAACTTTCTGTAAAGGGCCAGATGGTAAATATTTGAAGGCTTGTGGGCCTTATGGTCTCTGTGTCAACTACTCAATTTTGCCATTGGAGCATGAAAGCAACCGTGGATGATATATTATCAAACGGGAGTGGCTGTGTTCCAATAAACTTTTCTTTATTTTTTTAAGTAAAAAGACAGGTTGTATAGGCTGTACTTTGCTGACCCTTGGCCCAATGTGTATTGTTGCTAAATGATCAGTGTAGACTACAATACAGGGATTAAATTAAGGAAAATCAGATGTCTTCGTAAGGACTGTTAATGATAAACCTCACACTGAACTAGGACTGCAGTAAGTCTTCCTTCACCTTAGCTAACAACAATAACAAAAAAATTATAGCAAACATAAATCTGAAATGTGAAATTGTAGATTTATCTTTTAGAGAGTAAGACAGGAATATTGCTATTTCCTGCTCCATTTATCATGATACTGTTAGTCTTGGATAATATAGTAGGGCAAGAAAGAGAAATATTTTATCAGTATAAGGAAGAAGAAGAAAGAAAGTAAATTTGTTCTTACTTATAGATTATATCATTAGTTGAAAAAAAAAACTCCAAGATAATGCATATATTTGTAAGGCTGTTAGATATAAAATCAAGTTATATAAATGAATAAGATTCTTATAATAGTAAAAGCTAAACATTTGCACTTAATTACTATGGGTCAAGCACTTTGCATGTGTTAACTTATTCATTTCTCACAACCAATCAATTTATAAGGTAGTTACTCTTATTATTCCCATTTGAAATTTGAGAAAACTGAGGCACAGAGAGATTAAAGTGCTTGTCCACAGTGAGACAGCCAGTAAGTGGTGAAATCAGGGTGAACTAACTCCAAAATTGGTAATATTGCTTCTCTTCCTCTTATACACCAGAACTGGCTCATTAAAAACGTAACAGAAATACTTTTAGTAACATCAACTAAAACTATATGGTACTTAGGAAAAAATGTAAAATAAGTTTGTAAAACCATTATGGAGAAAATGTAAGCATTATTGAGCGATAGAAAAGTCCCAAATAATTAGTGGGATAATACTATGCATATTTAAATTCATATATAGGATGTTTTAATGTTGAAACGTTGTCGAGACTTAATAAGTTTATACATTAAGCAAAATTCTAATAAAATACCAACTGGTTATGATGTGGTGTGTGTAAGAGACTTGATAGATTCTAAAACTCATATAGAAACATAAAATTGAGGCCAGGCATGGTGGCTCATGCCAGCCCGTTGGGAGGTCGAGGTGAGATTACCTGAGCCCAGGAGTTCAAGACCAGCCTGGGCAACATAGTGAGACCTCGTTTCTACAATAAATAAAAAAATTAGCACCTGCCTGTAGTCCCAGCTACTTGGAAGGCTAAGATGGAGGGATCACCTGAGCCCAGCAGGTTGGAGCTGCGGTAACCATGAGTGTGCCACTGCACCCCAGCCTGGGTGACAGCGTGAGATTCTGATTCAAAAACAAAAACAACAACAAAAAATTTGTAAGAATAGTAAGTCAATTCTAAAATGAGCAAAAACCAATAAGTAAATAAATAAAACAAACAAAAACCAAGAACTTGCTTATATATTAATTTTCAAAGAAACTACAGGACATGATACAGTTTGGAGTTTGGAGTTAGCACAGAAATAGACAAATAGGTCAAAGAGAACAGAACAGCCTATGTGACTTGAGAAGTTATTCATGGACACATGGTCTCAGTGTGTATTGTGGGGGTGGGATTGTTATTCAGTGCAGAAAGAATGGATTCATTATCTTTTTATTAAAAAATAAAATTAGGTCACTGTCTTATTTCACTTATAAAAATACATTAAATGTGGATTAGAAAACAAATGTGAAGAAGGAGACTTTATAAATATAAGCAAGAATACAGTTACACAACAGATAGGTAGCTAGATAGATACAGGTACAAGAAGATGTGCTTATCACATTGGGTAAGGAAGGAGTAATGAATTGGACTACCTGAAATTAGAAATCTCCTGAATAACTAAAGACCAAAACAAAGATAAAGCTAGTCCACATTCTAGTAGAAGCTATGGGCATATATGGTAGATCAAAAACACATTGTTGAGAAAAAAACAAATAATCAAATAGAAAAAAGGGTAGGGAATATAAGTAGGCCACACATACAAGTGGGCAAAGAATATGAATAGGACATACTATTTATACATTATTGAATAAAACAGAAAAAAATATCCCTCCTTTACCTTTTAAAGGGGAGAAGGCAATATATAATAGAGGAAATGAATGAATAAACTTAATAATGTGTTCAAAGTTGATAAATGCAATGAAACAGATTAATCAATGGTGATAGATGTTGAAGTCATGCATTTGAGTTGATGAAGGAAGATTTCAGGAAATAAAACAAAAATCTAAAATAATACTCAGTAATATTTATGGGCACATATAATTTTAGTAACAAATGAAAATATAGTCTGGTGCGGTGGCTCATGTCTGTAATCCCAGCACTTTGGGAAGCCAAGGGGAGAGACTGCTTGAGTCCATGAGTTTGAGACCAGCCTAGGCAATATAGCAAGACCTCATGTCAAAAAAATAAATAAATAAATAAAAAGAAAATAAAAAGAAAGAAAAAAGAAACTTTGACTTAATGACTTAATATGCAGCACATTCATGACATATTGACTGTCTCTGAATAGAAACAGAGAGGAAAATGGAATTTGGGGAATATAAATTAGTCATGTGTAACTTTTTAAAAATAAAAAAACTAGAAGCAAATATGATGAAATATCATTTGTTAATCTTGGGTGGTGGGTACATAGGTGTTGCTATATTTTCCTTTGTTCTTTTTTACCTATTAAAGAAAGAAGTCAAATAAGAGAGTGCATATCAAGCACTTAGCACAGTGCTGCCTGACCCAGTGGAAGTGGTTAGTGTTAACTGTTGCTGCTATAACTGCTGTAATTATTCCTATTTAATTCTCTCTCTGCAACATCCTTATCTAGTCCTCAGTCTGTCAGACTCTATTCCCTGGCTGGACTTTCCCACTGAATTAGATCTGCTGCCCTACTTGACATGGAGGGATTTGGAGTTTCAAACCAAACTTTGTTACTTAAATTCTTTGGCGATTGTTTAATTTTTAGGTAAACTCTAGTTCTGAAAAGTTTATAAGGTATAAGCTCTTATAAGGTATACTGAGAAACATTGTATGCATAATTTAGGTAAATTGCTAGTGAAAGATTTATTTATTTATTTATTTATTTATTTATTTTGAGTTGGAGTCTCACTCTGTTGCCCAGACTGGAGTGCAGTGGCCGCTCCCGGCCACCGCAGCCTCGACCTGCTGGGCTCCGGCGATCCTTCCGCCTCAGCCTTCCAAGTAGCCGGAATTACAGGCGTGCACTACCACGCCCAGCTGATTTTTTGATTTATTGCAGAGATGAGATCTCGCTGCCCAGGTGGGTCTCGAACCCGCAGGCTCAGGCAATCCACTCACCTCAGCCTCCCAAAGGCGCGGGATTACAGGCTGAGCCACTGAGCCCGGCTGAAAGATTTATTTTAATTACCTTTAATATCTAAATTGTGCTGGAACTTTTAAATAGGCTTCATTTGAAGTCCCACGTGGAGAGGTGGATACAGCCTTCTAAGCTTGATTATTTCAGGGCAAGGCATGTTAGCCACCCAGACTGATCTTCCATTTCTGCAGCCAGGTAGAGCTGGGAGAGTGTACTGCCCACTTGATTGTGGGGAACAGAGGATCTCCAGCTTGAGCTTGCTTCTGCTTCAGAGACAGGATGTGTGTGTGTGTGTGTGTGTGTGTGTGTGTGTGTGTGTGTGTGTGTGTGTGTGTGTGTATGTGTGTGTGTTTGCATGCATGTCATCACTAGGGGTGATTTCGGAAGAGATTGAATGATTCCGAGAACAGTAGCTTCCTCTCAGACACCCTCCTGTGCAGCTGCTGTTGTCAGTATCTGCTGAATTCTGTTTTCCCTCCCCACAGGTGCCCTCCCATCATCAGAGAGCCAGCTTACAGCTGCCCGGGTGCCTCTTCCTCTGCTCACCTCTCCCTCCCTTCTGAGCAAGGAATTGGGCTGGGTTCAAGAAAGTTAGGTCCTAAGAAGCGTTTTCAAAAATGGCTTTTGCATGACTCATGAAAAGAGTAAAGAACAAAAAGTTTGGAATTCTCTAACTTCCCCCTCAGGACTTCTGTGTCCCTCATCTTTTGAAACTTCCTGACCATGGTTCTTCCAGAAGCCCATTGCCTTATCATACCCTTGACCATCCAGCATCTCCTGCAGGAGATTCTGGACCTTTGCACCTGCTCTTTCTCTGTTCTTCTGTCTAGATATAACCTACCTCCTTTCTCTCTGGTGCTGCACTTAGGCCAGTTCGAATGCCAACCTGTTGTCATCCCTTTAGTTACTCTGCAGCCATGTCTTCCTCCCTGTCTCTGCTCTGGAGGCTCTTTGCACTATTTAATATGCCCCTGGCCAATAGACAAAATAGACCCCTTCCAGCTCACTGAGGTGTTCAGAGTTAAAACAGAACCAGGTAGCCATAGCTGGGTGAAGGTGAGGTCACCTAGTTTGTGTTCTCCAAAAGACATTGAAAAGGTATTGCAAGGGCCTCCTTTTCTGCAATCAAGTCAGACCCGTTCCCATGGATGGTGCCAAAGTAAACTGTGGCCAGACCCCTGGCCCCACTGTAAAGAAACATCTTACTGACTCATGGATTTGGGTTTAGAAGCCAACCAACAAGAGCTCACCTGCCTTGGTCAGTCAGGGCTGAGCTGTATTGACCAACCAAAAGTCAGCTGCATGAACCAATCAGAACTAAGTGCATTTCAATTTTTTATTTGCATAAAGGGACCTGATTTAGAACCTGGGCAGGAACTTTTTCCTGTAAAATCTGAATCTCTCTTTGTTCTCTGGAACACATGAAGACTGCATTTCCCTGGTTGGCAAACTGTTTAGTGGAATAAAGTCTCATTTTCCAAATTTCTGTTCAGAGAAATTCTCTTCACAATACATAACCTCCATTGCTATATCTCACCCGTTGTATTACAATGCCTGTTGGTACATATATCTTTCTCTTCATTGTTAAAGGATACATTGTATTAATTTGTGTTTCCCCAACACATAGGTAGTGTCTGCTCATGAGAACTGAATGAATGAGTAAATGGAAACTCCATTTTTTCAGTATAATGAAGACACCAGTAATGTTTGAACTGAGGTGATGTTGGTTTGGGGCAGCACATGTGACATATTTTTCAACTCTCTCTTCCTAAATATCGCACTGGCATAAGTAAAATGAGATACCTCAGCCTCCTCACTCCTTCAGACTCAATCATGCCCTAAGACCTGCTGGTTCCAGTCCACTGTCTGTGTCCCATTTTGTTCTTCTGCTTTCCGGATTGGCTCTGGATTCAGAGGACTTCAGAAGAGGTTCCTTGCAATTCTGTTCTTTGTAATTTACCCCCTCCTCACCTGACCACAGACATGCTAATGACAGCCATTTACAGGAACTACTTTCATTTATTATTAAAGACCATGAAACTCGAATTTAGTATGTGTGCCATCATTTATTCCTCAAGCATGAACTGAACACCTACTATCCAACCACTGTGCTAGGTAGTGAGGTTGCAAGGATGGAATTGACATGTCATTAATTTGGTTGTGTTTGCTCTTTTATTTGAATCTGGCAAATTCTCTATTCATGCAGTTATTTTTCCCATTCTTCTCCTCATATAGGTTGTCAGACAGCTCATAGTTTTCAGAAACAGGCATTTTGATTCCCCTTCTAGAGGAAAGAAGGCAGGCTCAGAAGGTGAGAGACGGAATGAGTTTGGGTAGAACTTTGGGAGCCAAGCCCCAAATACCATCTTTGACCTTTTTGGTCGAGGGTCAGCAAACTGGGTTTTACCACTGGGTTTTACCACTTAACTTCATGACTTTGGAAGTTCCTCAGTAGGATTGTCCCTGTTCTTATTTACATTATTAATATGGTAGCCAACCTCTCTTTTCACAAGGAATACAGAAGTAATTTGCAAGGTAGTTCTTTTCCATGTGGCTAGAATGCTTCAGTCAGTGAGTAAACAGCATTGATTTTTGCTCTTATGGAGCTTGGAATCATATTTGTGCTTGAGGGAACATGAGAATGCTCTGTAGTTTCACATTGGTAACCAAATAGAAAAAAATGCTTCATTCACTGGAAATCTAGATGGGCATTTATGGTGTCTGAATGTGAAGTCCTTCCTGGGCATTGTCCAGAGCAGGGTGGTGACTGCGAGAGAGAGCCTCCCATATTTCCTAACATAGAGAGTGTAACGCACTGATAAACCTACCTGCTTTGATCTGGAATCTATCACTAATGTTGCTGGTGAGCAAATCTCAGCCAGTGCCTCAGCATGGCAGGGAGACTAAGGCAGCCCATTCCTGGAGACACATGACTTGTCAAGCCTGTCCTAGGCCTGCCCTACAGTCTTAGATGCTTTCATTCACCCTTTCTTCCTTCCTTCCCTCCCTTTCTCCTTCACTCAGGATCAGACCAGCATTGTGGACTCATAGTTTTCCCAGGCTTTACTGGCTTTCTCCTCACTTCCTTTCACAGAAATTTCTCCTAATATAATAATCTGTTGGGACCACCACAACAAATACCAATGACTGGGTGGCTTAAAGAATAGAAATTGTTGGGAGGCCAAGGCAAGAGGATAGCTGAGGCTAGGAGCTCAAAAACAGCCTGGGCAACATAGCAAGACCTCGTCTCCAAAAAAAAAAAGGCAAAAAGGCCAAGCATGGTGGTTTATTCCTATAGTTCCAGCTACTTGGGAGAAGAGGTGGAGGATCACTTGAGCCCAGGAGTTTGAGGCTGCAGTGAGGTATAATCATGCCCTTGCACACCTGGGTGACAGAGTAAGACCTCCATCTCTTAAAACAATAACAAAAGAACAGAAATTTATTTTCTAAAAATGTTGCATGCTATAAACCTGAGAGCAAGATGTTGTAAGGTATGTTTTTTCAGAGGTCTCTCTCCGGGCTTGTTGTTGATTGTCTTCTCTGTGTCTTCGACTAGTCTTCCTTTGGATCTTCTTATGAGGACACCAGTCCTATAGGATTAAGGCCCACCCTAATGACTTCGTTTTAACTTAGAAACTATCTTCTTTAAAGAACCTGTCATCAAATACAGTCACATTCTGGACTAATGGAGACTAGGACTTCAACCTATGAATTTTTAGTGCTTCCCTTATCACTTAAACTTTCATGTTTAGTCTTGTAACTTTTTCTTTCTGGAGAACTTAGACCAACAACCCAAGCCTCCCTAATGGGTCTCCTTGGTTTCAGATTGCAGTGCAATGAGTTTGCTCAGCCTTGGAGACATCAGAGTGAGTAGGGTAAGAGCTCTTCTTGACCTTCTAGCAAATTCTCACAGTCCTTAGCTTTCACTCCATCAGACCTCTTACTTGCTTTCATGATATATGATATAATAAATTTTTCTATGGTTACCATAAAGATATGAATTTACTAGCCAGTGTCACTAATTTGTTGTTATTTGGGCAAATAAATCTATTGCTTTACTAAGCTCAAACCAAAAAGATGAAGATATACCTCTTGTTAACCTACTGCTGCATTTAAGTGGAGAATGTCAAGTTTTGTGTGTTATCCACTGTTGGTGATTTTATTATTTCATTTTAAACCTGATTGTTTTTATTATTAAAGTTTTATAGACAGCTTTCTGGCTTCTGGATTTTTCTGTTTTTAAAATTAATTATTTTTTCTCTTTTTTCTTTATTTTAAAGATGTGTACAATTCAGGACTAGGTATACGAGTGTACATCATACAGGCAAAGTTTGGGGCTCTCTTTGGTTCCCACTTTGCCTGGTTTGAGGTCAGGTACCCTTACTGATGTTGTGTTCCCTTCCCTGCCCCACCCTGGCAGTATCCCACTACTGCCAATCCCTTTCTTATAGGCTTCTGAATTTTTCATTTGCTTTTTAACAAAAGCTGACAGTCAAGATATTAAAACACACACACACACATACACACATTAGGTAAATAAATTTTAGAAATCATGTTTTTAAGTTCTTTATATGAATTTTTCCAAAGTCTGTCTTGTTTCATTATAATGTAATGGGTACATTAAGATGAAATAAAGAGTTCTTTAAAATTTGGAGTATCTTCTATATCAGAAAAAACAATTTTTCTGCCTGGACTAGAAGTCCTTTCACCAAATTCATATCCTAGATTTTCTTTAAGGCTAAATTTGAAGCTCACATTCTTCATGTAGATTTCATCTTTGGCCCATCCTCTCTTCTCCTACTTTTCTGTAAATCACGGTACTGCAACTTTCTCACATATTGTTTCGTATTTTTCTTCAGTGGCTGCAGGACATATGCAAACTCTGGTCCCCACCTTCCGATTAACAATTTACAGGCATCTCTTACTGTGCTATTTAGATGCTAAGAGAAAAACAAAAAGAGTATAAGATATGGTTCTTGTCAATGTCTCCCTTAATGCTGGAAATGTGAGCAGCAAATCTTGATGCTCAACTGACAGGAAACAACTTTTAGCATGCAAATCAAATGCAATTTACAATAAAATTAATGGTAAATAGGTATATATTGTCATATTGGTTTTTTGCGTCTGGTAATAGTCATACGTGTTAAATGTATTTCATACAAAACTGTAATTGGCATTTCTTTTACATAGTCAAACAACGTTTTCAGCTTTTCTTCTCTTCATTAACTCTTAGGTATATATTAAAAGCATCTGAGTTGGCAGGTTTTTGCTGATAATATATATACTGTAACTAAACACACACACAACACACACACACACACACACACACACACACACACACACACTCTCACATGCCTGGAGTTCAGCATCTGACTAACCATTGTTCCTTGAATTCTTGTGCTCTGCAGGGCTGAGATGTCATCTGCTTTGGTCCCTGGTTCTGCAATCTACTCAGTTTGCCTTTCTGTCCCTTCCTTTCCTAGGTCCTGCTATCCCCGGCTCCTTGCTCCCTCCATCCTTTGAAATTGTGAGGCAGCAAAACATTGGGACCTGTGGCCTGGGTTGATGGTACAGCAGGATGGCCATCCTTTGAGAGAAAGTGAATGGAGTGTCTAGAATAACAGTTAAGGTGGCATAAAGTGAGTCAGGGACATAGCAAGAGGGACAGCATGTTACACAGTCTTTGGGCAGAGGGGAAAGAAGTGAGGTTGGGAGAAGGAGAGATTCAGACAGGTGAGCTTGGAAAATTTCATCAGCCCCAATTCTGGGCTTGCAGCAAATCCCAGGAGAGGACTCCAGAAGCCTCATGTATTCACCCAAGCAAGGGTTTGTTCTCTGGAATTCAGCCTCTGAACTCCGGCCTCGGAGATCTGTAAGCTCTTGGAGGTGTACTCAAAGATTTTGGGTAGGGGTTTATATTTTTTCTGTCGAGAAAATATATACCTTTAGCAAAGGGATCTATGACTCACAAATTGGATAAAAACCATTTTGCCATTGTGTAAAATGATTTGTTTAAATCTATTTTTGAGATTATGTGAAAGTGTGGAGTTGGGCACAAGGGCACTAAGAGAAACTGAGGGATTGGTAGTATTCCATCTCTCTGATATCTTATCCTTCTGTTTGTCTACTTTAAATTAAAAGCAGGAGAAAACTAAAATGAAAAGTAAATGTGGGTCATTAAATAGAATTAGGAACAAGATTAAGATGACTATAAAACTTGTTTACTTGCTTACTATAGATCACAAATTTAGCTCTAACCAAAAAGAGAAACCTGCTTAGTTAAAAATGCCATAGGGTCTATCAGAAAAGGCAGAACAATTGCTTAGGAAAAGGTCTGTCCTTGGTGCAAGACCTGACAGGACTCTCTCCCAAGAATCTTAATGAAAGGAACTCTGCAGTGTAACAAGCAGTGATCTCATGATCTTTTTGCTGTGAACCCGTGGTCAAACCCAGAGTTGGCTTTATTATTGACCAAACCAAATGGCAACTATCTAAATGAAAGATTATTAAAGTCAATTTTCTAAGGGCCAGAACTATGGAGATCTGAGTGATCAGTTCTCTACTACTCTTGCTGGCACAGTAGGCAGTGGATTTTTTGAGTATTTGGAGAGTATATGGGCTCCAGTCAGGTCATCTAATAAAGGATTCCTTCCACGTAGTTGTTGCTACAGATTAGGTAGGCATGAGTTTGCATTAAGATTGTGACACATATTCTCACTCAGAAGTGGACCCTGAACATTTATCATAATACCATAAGAAAGGGATTGGCAGTAGCAGGGATTGGTGGGTGATACACAATATGTACTGATACATACAGAGCAAGCCAGGAGTTTGTAATTAAATGTTCAAATATCCAGGGCAAGTGGCAGAGGAAGTCAGATGAGAGAAGCAACTGATGCAATGTCAAGGAGTGTTTCATGGACGGTATAACATGAAATTTTAAGAGGAAAAGACTTGGGTGGAGAACAGAGTCAAGCAAGTCATCTGATAGGGTAACAGTGTGGAGAAGGGAACTTGTGTGGCACCTTTGGGGGAAGTAGTTAACTAATGCTTGTTTAGAGGACCCTCTAGACATGGCAAAATACCATGCAGGGATTAAGGAATGTGGAAGATTTCCATCATGCCACAAAGGCAGTGTGTCAGCAGTCATGCCACTGACTGTTTCCTCCAGTCTCTGGTGCTGAACCAGGTGCTGAAAGTGAAAGATGGATAGGAAGCTGCTCCTCCCCTTTGAGCACCCCAGTGTTTAGTGAGGAAGACTGGCCAACAAACAGGTCATTACCCTTTGATTGTGGTAGTGGGAAATGAATGCTGTGAGCCAGCGCTCCAAGTGGCCAAAAGAGGACATAGGAGAGCAGTCTAGTTCTGGTCAGTGTACAGCCAATCAAACAAGCCAGTCAGTCACTTGGCTAATTTAGGCAAACAACACAGGTTTGAGTAAATGTTTTACTAAATTGACTGGTTGCTTGAGTGAATCAACCTAATCAAGTATTTGCTGGCACCATATAGACACAGCCTTAACAATGCAAATATCACTGTAATCTCTAGCCTTTGAAATGATTCTGTGGGCTTTCCAGGGGATCTGGGTTGGTGGTATTGTCTAGCCTTGTTTTGACTTTCTGCCTCATGGTGGAAAGAGAATTTTTTAAAAGTGCGATATCATTGATTGTCTCAAATACAGCACAGCACTTACTTTCAAATATTTCCAGCATTGTCATTATTTCTATGATTTAGAAATGTATACTTAAAATCTCTTTGTGAAGGCTAAACTTTTTCTGGCTATTCACTGGCAACCGATCTAAATCGAGCTGCTTTTCTTTATGACCACACCCATTTTCCTAGCTTTTAAAAATATTTGCTTTTAAAGCTCTGCAAATTTTGTTTTAATGCCCACCCTAACCAAGCACTTTTAAAATGACTTGAGTGAAAGCTCAGAGTTTTATGGGCTTTCCTTTAGTCTATAGTAGTGCTATTTTTAGGAAGAAAAGAAGAATATTTAGCTATTTTCAAACAACAACAACAACGACAACAACAACAATGTTGTCTCCACGATCTATTCAAGGTTATTTGAAGGATAGGTGAGTATAATTTTGCTTTTATCCCCTGGAACCTGTACTGGTGAAAACATGGGATTTGTGGAAGGTCAGGGATGTACCTCTGTGACATAGATTGCATAACCAACTTTGTAATCTGATTCTGCAATATTCCAGTCTGAGCTTGGGTCAACAACAAGCACATGTATAAAGCCCGTTATTTAGGAATGGGTATGGGAGAAGGAGAGGGGTAGGAGCTGGAAGAATAAAGGTTAAAATATCAGAGTTACTGTTGGTTGTATAGTGGGAGAGCTGCTTTACCTCTTAAGTTTATTTTGGGGACAATGCACCTCTACTAGGCTCAGATGATAAAGTCTGTAATATGGGCTTTGTCTCACTGCCTGCATAATCATATGATCTACTCAAGGGTTATAAACTCAAATACCTACAGTGGTTGGTCCAAGTTTTATAACTATCTCATATCAGGCCAGCTGTGATAAAATAGGGAATAATATTACCTGTGGCAAACTGGAGACTGTCCATGTATTTGTGTAGGACAATTAAGGCTTTCCTGCAGGTTGAATTTGGCCACTGAGCATTATGAGTTTGCAACTCTTAAAGTGCATAAGAAGAAAATATATTTACATGTAACTGTTGAAGAGATGTGCAAATTAATTATGCAGTGGCATCCCTGTATAATTTGCCTTCTGTGTCCTCCAATTTGATTAGCAGAATGAGAAAACAGTGGATAGGGACATTCCATCTTGGAGATTCAGAATTTTCATTCTCTCAGAAAACTATTCCATTAGACCATGGCAATGAATCTTCCCAGCTTTAACTTTTGTGGTATGTCTTCTAGACAGCATAATTTGTGAGGCACAGTTAGGGCTTATGGGGAAATAATTGAATAGATTAAAAGCAATGTGTTTACACATGTGATTTTAGCTTGCATTATTAATGGAGTATATTCTTTTTAATGTATGTGTCCAGAATTTATGTGAGGGTGGATTGTTCTGTGGATCATCAGTACTATACCTCTTAAAACTCAGGAGTTGTGGTTTAATGCTTAGGAAAGTCGCTTCTACCCTGAGGTTTGTGGGAGAAATTTGCATAGTGTTTGTCATAGTCAATGTATTTGGGTTTTGGAGGTTAGAACACCCAAACTCTCAAGTTTGAATTCTGGTTCTAACACGTATGACTTGCACAACCTTAAGGAAATTACTTAACCTTTTTGGTCTTCAGTTTCCTCATCTATAAAATGAAGTTTTAGCCGGGCTCTGTGGCTCAGCCTATAATCCCGCACCTTTGGGAGGCTGAGGTGAGTGGATTGCCTGAGCCCGCGGGTTCGAGACCCGTCTGGGCAGCGAGACCTCATCTCTACAATAACTCAAAAAATCAGCCGGGCGTGGTAGCACATGCCTGTAATTCCGGCTACTTGGAAGGCTGAGGCGGAAGGATCGCTGGAGCCCAGCAGGTCAAGGCTGCGGTGGCTGGGAGCGGCCACTGCACTCCAGTCTGGGCGACAGAGTGAGACTCCAACTCAAAAAATAAAAATTAAAAAAAAAAAATAAATGAAGTTTTTATAAGACTGAAATGAGACAGTACAAGTAAAATGACCAGATCAGGCCGTGGTTCATAATGGGTACTCAATAAATGTTTAGATATTTCTGTTATTACAATTGTAATCAATATTATTGTCAGAGATATAGGTGTTCACATCTGATACGGGGTCATGGGGATTATTTGGAGTAAGTCTCAAGAATGACACGGCTTAGAATACAGAATGTTGGGAGGACATTTTTTTAAAATTAAGATTTGTAAGTCAGAGAAATGAAGCTGAAGAAAGAGAATATTGCTATATAATCTTATTAAAGCATATGTTACTCAGTTTCATAGATTGGAAGTATTAGAAGTTGACACGGAGGAACACTTTTATAATCTTTAAGTGGGGGAGATATTGCAAATAAAGTAAGAAAACAAACAACAGACCTGAAGAGAAAAATCACAACACATATAACAGAGAAATATTCTACGAAAACAAATTATCTATATATTTAATTAACCCTTTGCGCTCAGATGTCCCCTCTCAGGGGACACAGAGATTGTTAGTGATTAAACAGGACAAAGTTATGCTAGCACAAATTTTTCAAAAATGTATGTTTCCTTGAAGCTTTCCATTCAAATTGCACAAAAAGACAAATACAGAGATGGAATATATATTGAGATATACTTTAAAATATACAGCTGGCATTATGTAGAAAGAGAATGTGTAAAGTACTTTCACAGTGGTACACGGACTGGACAATAAATTACATATTATTAACGTGGGAGGAAGAAAACAAGACTGCATTGTCTGCTCGAATAGAAAAACACCGGGTGGAAGATGTCAAACAAATTACTATTGCACATCACGTATCAATGAAACTACAATGCATATCAATGACTGTTTCACACGTTACCACGTTAGAAAAATATAAGATGCAAATTTTGATTTTTTGGTCATAAATACATTCCTCAATGTCCAAAGTTCTATTAAAAGCCAAATATCATTGCAATAAAATAGTTGGTTCCAATGCTGTACTATTTAATATGAAGTGATTCATTTTTCACTATTTTGTAAAAAAGTGTAGACAAGTTGCGGGTAGGTGACCTGCAAAAAGTCTCCAACTGCAAAGAGTTAAAAAACAAAATCCAAGTGATAAAAGTACAAAAATATAAAGACAACTCTCATGAAGAAATTCTTAACTCACTATGGTCATGAAAATATTTTTAAAGCAAGACACCATATTTGCAGGAAAAAAAGGAAAAAGAAAAACTTCAAGGTAATTTCTGAAGACCTACTGATTAAAAATATATAGAATGACCTTTGGGGAAAGTTTTAGATAAAAGCTCTTCTTTCTAGATTGTATAACAAAAGATCTTTCTCAATTCAGCCTTTAGTAAAAATAAAACATCAAAAAGTAAAATCAAAATTAAAAAATAGAAAACTCTTATCCTTCTTATCTTATAGGAAAAAAAAAAAAAAACCAACAACCAAAAACTCGTTTTCTCATCTGTCATACCCAAATCTGGAAGCTATCCAGATTGGGAAAAGTTGGAGATCTGAGAAGGGAATGGATGATTTGAGGGCTAAATGGTCTTTTTTTTATTTTCTTAAATTTCCTGTGTTCATGCATAGTTAAAGATTTGGGCTATTTATCTCCGGTGGGAATTAAGATTGCTATTGATTTTTTTAAGTACCCCAAATTGAGGCAGTAAATGAACCTTTACAAAGTACAGGGCTTCAATTTTCTTTAAGAAGCCTCACTAGAAAGTAAGAAGACTGCATAACTTGGGTGTCCCAGAGAGTGCAGCCTGGGTGGAGGACAGACAGAGAGAGCACAGTCCTCTCAAATGCTGCCAGAAACCAGTCACCTGCCTGTGAATATGTGCTGAATATGATGAGGTTGCAGAGCAAGGGTTCTGAGGCAAATAGTGATGCACAGTGAGAGGAAACACTGAAGCAGAAAGCTCCAGAGCCCTTGGAATGTGTCTGTGAGGATTAAGTTCCTGGGATGAGCACAGTGATATCGGCAGGGTTCACAATGAGAACAAAATAAGAGGACTATTAATAGGCTCGCTACTTGGAGATGAAGGTGTAATAGAATGGATTATGGAGGAAAGAAAGACTAATTCAAATCTTCATTTTCTTCTGTTTTATCCTTTCCAGTAGAGCAAGTAGTCTTCAAATTGGGAAAGGGCAGGATAAGCAAAATGAATAATATGAAAAACTAATTAATTCCTAAGATAGATGAGATAACTGAAGATCTAGGTGCTGCCAGTGCCCTAGGTGCAGATGGAGAGCTTCCTGGGTCGCAAAGGAATATGAAGACTTGGTCCTGAGAGGGAGATTTTGCAAGCATATAGGGAACTTCAGAGGAATCTAAAGATGGACAGATATCCAGATTTTCAACAAAAGTAGAAAGATTTTTGGAAGTTCAGAACAGCAATATTGATGTTAGTTAGGATGTTTGCTTTAGAAAATAATTCAATCTTTTTTTCATAAAGAAAATAAGCTAATGATACATATACTAATTTAAACTCACCTTTGAGGATAAGGTAATCTTATTGATTGTTGTAGATGTTCTGTATTTTTATTTTATCAGAGTATTTCTTAAAAGCTCCAGAGTTGTGTGTGTGTGTGTGTGTGTGTGTGTGTGTGTGTATAAGAATGTGAACTAATTGAGTGCACCATGAAGTAGATTTAGGTGAATTTGCAGTTGATTGAGCAGTCATATTCACAAAGGGCCAATCCAGATGGAGGTCTCTAGAACATTCCAGGGCCCTGACTTGACTCCATTCTCTACAGATCATTGAAAAAAATTAGTGGCTTTAGTGAAAACATAGAAAAATGTTTTTCAAATTTTCAGATAATGACAAATTGAATATTTCAATATGATACCAAGGTTTATAAAATCTCTAGAGACTGGAACAATAGAAGAAAAAAAAAGAAAGAAATGTAATGGAGCTAAATATAAGATTCAACATTTATATTTGAAAAAAAGTCACTTGAGCCAATATAGAAGGTAGAGGTCTGACTTGACAGTAGACTATATAAAGAAAAGCTGGGGTTTGTGTTGACCACACAGTTGGCTTGATGTGAGCCAACTGTGTGGTTCCTCTGCTGAAAAAAATTATAACAAATGCCCAAAACCAAATACCCCAAACCTAATGCAAGTACAAGCTGCATTAACAGAAAAGGAGTGTCCAACTCTCAGGAAGTAATAGTCTGACTGCTCTTCACTGGTAGACCACATCTTAAAAGTAATATTAATACTTTGAGGAGGGTCAGCCAAAATGGTCTGGAAACCATGTGATGTGAGAAACCTGCTGAAGAAAAGGAGTCAGGGACACCCTTTCCATCTAAGAATATTTAAGGGGATGTCATGTAGAATAAAATCATTATCCTGTTGTATTGGGCACAAAAAAGGATACAATGGATGTACATTTTAGCTAAATCTAAACTAAATTCTTTTTATTTTGAACTACTCTTGCTATTCAACATGTTATTGAACTTTTTTAGGATGTAGTTAACTTCCAGTATTAGAACTGCTCAAAACAGAATTTGTTTGACAACTCTTTAATAAGCACTTTTTATGTGTTAGACACTGTTCTAGGTGCTGAGGATAGACTGAGATAGTGGAGACTGAGACAAAAAATGAGTTGTCATTGGCAGAGAGTAAACCACTTCATGACAATGGTATTTTCCCTTAGTCCTGGAATTTGGGCTTCGGCTTGGGACTGGGGACTGGAAGAATTAAGTGTCCTTCTTTCAAGGCATTGCTAGCCAATGGACCAGCCCTCTTGCAGTCCTTCCTGAGAGACACTGGGTAAGAAGCAGCCTTACCACCAAACCCACTGTATCAGGTAGTATAAGAAGAAGGTAGAGAGGGGTGGGCCCTTTGGGGAGTGCATTTTCAGAGCCCGTCTCTTCCCTTCCCTCCCCATGAGGGAGAGAAAGGAAGTTCTCTTTCCTGCTTGGAGCCAAGTGAGCAGGGCTCTTAGGGAACCAATACTGGGGGTGCTTCCAGAATGGTGGTCTAACATCTCATTCCTTGGCAGAATCTGTAGGACTGTTTTGATGCTGGCGCAGGGATAGAGTGAGAGAAGAGTTTTGAAGAGTTTTCTTGGAGCCTAACAGTAAGGCTTGCTGTTCTTTTCCATCCTTGGCTCCTCTCTAAAGATAAAAATTGAGTGTTTGACTTGTATGTACTTGAAGATGAAGGAAGATGTATCTAAAGGTAGACCCTGTAGGTTCCCTGGCAGAGCCTAGGTCAGGGGTGTGTGGTGTGATTGGGAAGATGGGGTAGTCTTTACCTCATCCATGTTCCAACACCTCTCTGGGGGGGGGGCGCGCAAGGGGACCCAAGATGTCAGAGTGACCCCACTTATCGGCATTGGGAGAGTGGCCGAGGTGCAGGAGCTGGACCAAGGTTTGGTGCTCTCAGTTTAGGGAAAGGCACTATCATGGCCACTTCCCTTGAAGGGCAGGAGAGAGGGCTGCCTCTAGAAAACCCCACTCCTTACCTCAGCAGATTTCTTGGTCAAGACCATTCTGAATTAAAATAAAACACTGAAGATCTTTTATCACCAGGAACATAGAAGGAATCTCTTCAATGCTGACAATGGGGAAGATTGTGTGTGTGTGTGTGGGGGGGGTGTGGGTGTGTGTGAACACACATGCAAGGGGGGCAGAGTGTATATAAGAACTCTCTGTACTCTTCACTCAATTTTACTTTGAACCTAAAACTCTAAAAAATAAAGTCTATTAAAAATAGTACCTAGGACTGGGCGCGGTGGCTCACACCTATAATCCCAGCTTTTTTGGGAGGCTGAGGTGAGAGGATTGCCTGAGCCCACGGGTTCAAGACCAACCTGGATAATTCGGTGAGACCTCATCTCTACAAAAAATAAAAAAATTAGCTGGGCTTGGTAGCACGTGCCTGTAGTTCCAGCTACTTGGAAGGCTGAGGTGGAAGGATCGCCTGAGCCCAGCAGGTCGAAGCTGAGGTGGCTGTGAGCGTGCCACTGCACTCCAACCTGGGCAACAGAGTGACACTCCTACTCAAAAAGATAAAAAAGTAGCTTATCTGATGAGGAGGCTTCCTATCTTCCAGAATCACTTAGAATTGATATGATTTTAATTGTTACATTTCAGCAACTCTAGTGGCTTCTATCAAGAGCAAGCTTGGCTCCTCTATTTCTCACAACGATAAAGATGTAGCTAAATAGAGATAATCAAGGCTGCTTTGGACCAGCTCTCTTGTGAACTGTCTTCAGACAGGATATTGACTGTCAGTGAGTTGTGCACAACTTGCAAGAACAAAAGGAAGTAAATAGTGACGATATGGGGTACGCCAAGGAATGTTTGCATGTGTGCCCACCACAGTACTTGTCCATACTAAGCACCCATTCCACGTGTGTCATATGGATGGATGAGCAAATGGACTAGTGGACTTACAGAGAGACAGCTTTAGACCCCTAAACTATCATGGGGTGGAGCTAAAACACTGCATGTTGGTGAGGAGGAGTATGGGGGAAATATTGTCATATCCCAGTAGTCCAAAAAAAAAAAAAAAAGAGTGTCTCTTCCTTCATGTAGCTCTTCTCCTGGGTGTGGTGCATGAATTGAGTGGAGAAGAGGGAGGAAGTTGACAGAGATAATGAAAAGCAGTGTGTAGAAAGAATAGATTTTACTCCCCTCTCTAACAGAAGGCCCTGTAGTCTAGCCTGTGCTGTGGAAAGGGAAGAGATTCGATTTGAATCAGCTTGGAGATGGGTATTTTAAAATGAATCGAGCCAAGTCCTTAAATACCAACGTGGGATTGCTCTGACTCAAGTGACTGGAAAAGTTTAGATTTTTCTCCAGAAGAGGGAGTTGACATGATACTGTTAGGGGAAGTGGTTTTATGTTTATGTCCCAACCAGTGGTGATTTCCCCATACATTGGTGATATAAGCAAAAGAACAACAGGAAGCCATCAACAAGAAATACCTATCCTAAACGTATATGTAAAAAACAAACAAACCAAAAACCCAACAACAGGAAGAAGTGATGGAAATAAAATGGAATAGGTGAGAGAGCATGAAGGGGGAGAGGGCAGTGGAGTGGGATGGGAGAGACTTTTCTCCATCGAATGTGGTGAGGTCGCCCTGAGGAGGTGGCCTTTGAGCTGAAGCCTGCACAAGAAGGAGCTCACCGAATGAAGACACGAGTGAGCTCTGTAGGCAAAAGCAACAGCAGGTGCGATGGTGGTGAGGTGGAATCTTGGCTGAGGCCAGGAACATGAAAAAGGCCAGTATGATGTGAAGGAGGAGGAAAGTCTCGGTACAAGATGGGTCAGGAATGGGTTTCTGGAAGACCTTGGAGGCCACCGGACAAAGTTTGCATTTTTTTTTTTTTCTTTTTTTTTTTTTTAATTAATCAGTTTTTTTTTTTTAG
>NW_007232425.1:0-22596 GCF_000164805.1 Carlito syrichta
TTCAGACTAATTATTGAAATGTGAGAGTTCGTCCCTATCATGGAGTTCTTATTGAGTTATTGTTCTTCCACTTGGTTTTTCTTTTTCTTTTTCTTTTTTTTTTTTTTTTTGTCTTTCTTTTGCTTTGGGGTTGGTTCGTGTATATTTTATTCTTTTCCCTGTACTCTTGTGAAGAACGTTGTTCTTTTTTCCTTTTCTTCTGTGTTTAGTACTTTCTTAAGTGTTTCATGTAGAGATGGTTTTGTGGCTGCATAAGTTCTTAGGGATTGGATATCTGGGAAAGATTTTAATTCTCCCTCACTGATGAAGCTTAGCTTGGCTGGGTAGGTTATTCTTGGTTGAAATTGTTTATCCTTTAGGACTTTGAAGATAGGGCTCCAAGCTCTCCTAGCCTGCAGGGTTTCTGCAGATAAATCTGCTGCTATTCTGATTGGTCTTCCATGGTGGGTGATCTGGCCTTTTTCTCTTGCTGCCTTTAGGATTTTTTCTTTTGTGCCTACTTTATTTAGGCGAATTATTATGTGTCTAGGAGTTGGTCTTCTCATTTGTTGTCTTGCGGGGGTTCTCTGAATCTCTTGTGTTTGAATTTTTGTATCACTGATTAGATGAGGGAAATTTTCTTGAATGATCTCGTGGAAAGTTTGTTCCAATGTGGTCTCTGTTTCTCTTTCTGCCTCAGGGAGTCCGATTATTCTTAGGTTAGGCCTCATGAGGTAGTCACTCATCTCTTGAAGGTTTTGTTCTGTCTTTTTTAGCTTATTTTCTGTGTTTTTAAGAGTTTGGGTTATTTCTATATTTTGGTCCTCAAGCTCTGAGATTCTTTCTTCTGCTTGGGTAATCTGCTTTCCATGCTTATCAATTTGTTATTTATTTCATTGACAGTATTCTTTATTACTGTTATCTCAGATATCAGCTCCTGCCTAGTTTCTTCTTGTGTCTCCTCAATTCTTTTTAATCTCTCCATTATTGTTTTGATATCTACATTTGCATTTTGAGACCCATCATTCTGGGGACTTTTCATTGTTTGTATTCCAAAGTCAATTTTCTCAGTGTCTGCTCTCCCAGGCGTCTGGGAGAGACCCATACTCTTCTTTTGGTTTTTCTTCATTTCTGTAGATTTTTCTCCCTTTACCCCTTTCCCTCCCCCTCTTCAATTCTGTTTTTGAGGGAAGGTGGGGTTGCTTTTATTTCTCTTCTGCAATGACCTGTTCTTCCTTATGAGGGTCTTCTGGTTTTGTTCACTTTTCCCTCTGCTTTACAGTCTGTCTATTCAGCAGTTTGCAGTCTTGGTCCCTAGATTTAAAAAGGGGGCATATAGAAGAGGAAAATAATGGAGGAAGGGGGGGTCAATAGGGAGTTAGAAAGAGAGAAGCGCGAGAGGGAAAACAGATATACATACCATCTATCAGGTGAGAACGAGACACAGGGCTGGGAAGAGGTGAAGAAAGACACGTAAGAAAGAGTACTGATAGCTACATAGTACTAAAGAGTACTGAAGCAACACGGAGACAGGGCAATAAAATCGAGAAACAGTGTAAGTCAGAAGGTAAACAACAAACGTATCTAGACCAACAGTTTCAATGATAAAATCATAGTCAAAATAGCAATCAGACTAGAGTCACTTCTGTGATCTCTGATTCCAGCCTCTTCCTTTTGTTTTTCGTTGCAGCATAGGGGTGGGGCTTTGTCTCCTGTTTCGCACTGTTGCCTTAGGAGTTGAGGTAAAGTTTGTTGCTAGGTGGGCAGGGCAATGGAAGTCTCTGCCTGGAGAATGGCGAGGCAGTTTAAGCAGATCTGTTTTTCTCCGCTTGTCTGGGTCCTCTGGCTTGGGGTCTCACGCTGAGTGCCTCAGCCAGGGTGGACCTGGAGTTCCAGAGCTCCAAAGTTCCAAAGGGCAGGCTGTAAATGGCGAGAGTGGCACTGGGACCCTACAGAGTACTTCAGCCAGAAATGGAACCAGCGTCTCTGAGAGGCGGGTGCCCAGAGCCTCCCTGTGTGACCGGCAGCTTGATGCTGGGTGCCCGGGCTGGAGACAATGCAGCCGGGGAGGGATCTGGAGGGGGATGGGACCGGAGACTTCCACACACTAGTAGAACGGCAGCAGTCGGGGGGGCGCAATATCTGGCCTTGCGTGGGACTGAAGTTCCCGGGCCTGACCCCAGCGCGGTTGGTGGTGGGCTGGGGGTTGGGGGTAGCGAAGTGATAGCCTTTTTGGGAACTCATGTTCAGAGAATCTCACCAGTTCACCTATGCCGTCGCCATCTTGCCCCGTCTCCTTCATTTTTCTGGTTTTAACAAGAAAATTCATAAGTATAGTCATTTAAAACCATATACCAAAGAAGCTTCCATAGATCCCAACCTTTTGGGGATCTTGGTAAAAACATTCAGGGTTTTCAGCAATATATTCTATAGTAAGATAAGAATCAAGGTTGTTTCAGGATTCATGAGGACTGGCCTGGTTCGAAGTCTCTGGAAAAAAATGTGCTTTGGTCGTTACTCTGTAAAGTGGTTCTGCCTTGGGTGTTTTTCTAAATGGCAGGTAGGAGTTGGGGATCAAATCCAAAGTCCAGGTGTGTGAGTTACCACAGCCCACAGTTACATAATTTTAAGATGTCCAGAGAAAGTGCACCTGAGGCAGTTGGGTTATAGTTTGGTTTTATACATTTCAGAGAGGCAGGGACTCAGTTAAAATCAGAAATTAATATGAGGAAGGTATAAATTGGTTTGATCTAACAAAACAGGACATCTCAACATGGGGGCTTACTGTCATAGGTGGGTTTTCGGGATTCTTTAAATGACCATTGGCTGAGAGAGCCAAGTTATTGTCTAAAGACTTGAAGTCAGCAGAAAGGAATGCCTTAGTTAAGATAAGGGAGTATGGAGATCATGGTTCTTGCTGTGTAGATGAAGCCTCAGAGGTGGCAGTCCTCACAAAGAATAGATGGCAAATGGCTATTTTGAGACCTTCAAGGTGTAAGCTCTCAATTGCCCTCTCCTAGATCCAAGCAAAGCCTAGAAGGGGAGGCCTGGCTACATGCATGGAGATTCTGTAAGTTTGCAACTTCCCTCATAAAACATGGCTCTGCAAAGACATTTCAATCTGTTGGACCTATGGCAACTGTTTCAAAATATGTCACAGAAATGTATTCTGGGCCGGGCTCAGTGGCTCAGCCTGTAATTCTATGCTTTGGGAGGCCAAGGTGAGTGGATTGCCTGAGCCCGCAGGTTCAAGACCCGCCTGGGCAACTTGGCAAGGCCTCATCTCTACAATAAATCAAAAAATTAGCCAGGCGTGGTAGCACATGCCTGTAGTTCCAGCTACTTGGAAGGCTGAGAGGAAGGATCACCGGAGCACAGCAGGTCGAGGCTGCGGTGGCCGGGAGTGTGCCACTGCACTCCAGTCTGGGCCACAGAGTGAGAATCCAACTAAAAAAAGAAAGAAATATATTCTGGGGTAAAATATTTTTACTTCCTTTGGGTCTGTTATCTGCCATGTGTTGCAACACCAGGTTCAGGTTTGAAAGTTAACCACATCATACTAGATTAATAAAAACCTGACTAATGAGACTTTATAGTTTGTAGGCAATGACCTCCCAGGTGACTTAATTAGGAGTTTGGACAAAAGAAAAAAAAAAGGTCACAGTTTGGTCCTCATTCTTTTAAAAATTAGTGAGAAATTAACTCAGATTTTAGAGGTCGTAGTACAGTGTCTTCTCGGATCTCTTCCTAATACTGTCCCCATGGCTCCCATCATCACAACATAGCTCATCCTACTGCCTGTCCCATAAGATCAACGAAAGAGGTGGGGAGCAGGATCTCTAAACATTTGCATTCTGAGACTTTATCTTCTTTGCAAATGTATGTGTGTCTATGTGGGTGGGTGTCTGCTGGCTGGGACCAGCCTTCATGGTGCAACCCCTCATGAATGTGGTAAACTCACATTGCGCTGAAATCACTATCACTCATTTCCTTATCTCATGGGCTCCCTGTGGTTATCAATCTTATTAGGATCCTAGTATCCTTGAAACAGGACCTCTACTCCCCCTTTTTTTTGAATCAAGATCTTACTCTGTTGTCCAAGCTAGAGTGTAGTGGCATGATCACAGCTCACTACAGCCTCTAACTCTTGGACTTAAGTGATCCTCCTGCATCAGCCTTCTGAGTAGCTGAGACTACAGGTGCAGGACACCACACTGAATAACTGTTTTTTAATTTTTTTGTATAGACAAGGTCTTGCTATGTTGCCCAGTCTAGTCTTGAACTCCTGGCCTCAAGTGATCCTCTCATCTCGACTTCTCAAACTGCTGGGATTATAGGCATGAGTCACTGTGCCCAGCCAGCCTGCTTTTTTAATATAACTCCAAGCTGGCTCCTGTTGTGAAATGTACATCCAGTTCTTAGAAAAAGTTAACAAGCCTCCATATAAACATTCTCTGTCACTTGGAATTCTGGGGTGTAAGTCCTCACCTTTCTGCGGGTGGTAAGCAGTTGCGGCTGCAAACATTCTACATCTTGTGAGGTCATCAGTCTTCGGTAGAATCTGACACTGTGCACAGTATAGCAGAAAAACCACGAGCTCAAACCCACACGCGGCTCACCCTATCTCTCTTCCTGAAGTTGGCGGTTTCATGAGCCATTAGCTCATCCCTAGTAATTAGACAATTCTGGGTGACTTTTCCATACCTACAACGTAAAAGCCTTAACAGTCAAGTTCAGCCTCCAAACAAGGTTATTCTGGATTTGATGTCTCTACCATTGCCCTGTTTCCTGAGTCCCATAAAGTGTTTCCTCTTGAGGACAAAAGCCACTCTTCCTTTTTCTGGTGCCTTTTATGCCTAGTACAAGGCCTGGTCACGTGGCAGGCCTTGGCCACTGTTTGGTGTATAAAGAAATGAATCTTTTAGGTATAACAAAAAAAATCCAGGCATCTATCAAGAAAATCACACAAATGCAGAAGTCACACTAAACTCAGGGAATGTAAACCAAGGCTGCTGTGTTTTGAGAAAGCCAAGGAAATCAGTGAGCACAAAAGAAAAGAGAGCAGCAGGACAGACCAGAAACTTCTCACCGTTTATCTAACGGGTAGGTTTCTGGCTGGTAAATATAGGCTAGACTCACCTTAGAAATACTCTGTTCACCTCTGGTGATTCCAAGGTCACATTTTGTTTAATATTAAAATGTCTGTAGAAAGTATTAAAAGGAGAAGGATTTAACAATTACCATGGACTCAGCGCCCAGAGTTGGATTTAGTTAGACTTCACCCTGGAGGTCTCAATAATGCCAAAAATCCAAAATCTCTACCCGCCAGCCCTGGATTCCAACTCCTGGCTCCCACTGTCTGGTTTCCACTAAGGAAAGTTTCAGGCCAGCATACATAGGGGAAGTCTTGATCTTTTCAAGTCTGGTCTTTCTCCAGTGTCTTTCTGTATGTTCTTGCCAGAACCCTGGTCATCATCTCTGACCTCTTCCTTGTCCTCATCCCATGTGAATCATTGTAATTACTGCAATTTCTGTTCCCAAATGCACATCTAGAGGATCCAAGCCTCAACATCTTGAACAGTTCAGTCTGGTCAAGCCATAGCTCTATCATGGGCCTCTGCTAGCCCAGAGGGCTCCTTTGTAAACACAGAACAAGGCATCCCCTCAGGCAATGAGCCCACCGAATGCACAGTTTAGTGGGTACATAGTGCCTTTGAATACATAAGAAAATGATGCCTTTTCCTTTGGCCTCAGTTCCCTGCCATTGCTCATGGCTTGGCCGAGAGTCAAGCTCGATTATAGATCCCAAGAGCCCACCTTGGCCATGTGGTCCTATGTAGTGAGCACCTGCGTCTCTCTACTGGCGACCCTTGTCTCTCCTGGATGCTGCTCTATTCTGTGGGGGTATCTGCTTCCATTCCTGCCTCCTCAGATCCGTTCACCAGGTACACACGCTCACTCACACACACAATGACACACACACCCTGCACGTATGAATGGCCTCCCCTTGCTCTTGGATTAGAGTCCAAACTAGCTCATCTGGATGATGGGCCCTGCATGGCCAGGCCTCTGCCTACCTCTGCCGCTCCCTTTCTGGGTGGCTATGATGGCCACTTTCCCAGAAGGTTTGCCTGCATCCTTCCTCAGGTCTCAGGCTTTTGTTCCTCAGCCTGAAATGCTCCCCTCACTCTGCCTTGCTCAGGGCTAGCTACACACTTCCCACGTGTCCTCCCTGGAAGACCTCATGATCCTCTCCAGGAGCAGCAAGTGCATCTCCATCCCACCCGCCTCTTCACAACTGTGGGAGTTGTGCACCTGTCTCCCAGACCCCCAACATTTCCAAAGGAGCTCCTAAATGGGAGACCCCATGTCTGCCTGCTTCTCTGCTTAATCCCAGGTGTCCAAATGGCATCACGTCTACGATAAGCACTGGCTAAATATCACAGTACATACATGCTTACACTTGTAACCCAGCTACAGGAGGCATTGAGCAAATAAAACCAGGGGTCTACCTGGTCTGGGAGGTTGGAGCATGTGGGTAGGGGAGTGAGCTAATTTGTTGAAAGCAGGTAAGTTCCACGGAAAAGGGGTTTTCTGTTTTGTTTTGCTCTTGCCTGTTTAGTTACTGTTAAATCCTCAGTGCAAAATATTGAGCAAGTGTTATAGCACAGACACTAACAACATCCAGAATACACACCAGCTACACACTATGCCTTGTCTTTCAGCTTTATGTCAGCTTTGCTTATTGCTTAAATGATACCTGGACACAGGAAGTGTGTCATACACAATTGTTTATTGAATTCATAAATGAGTGAAGGTGGAGGATTGTGGGGAAGTGCAAGGAATTCCAAGCAATCTATTTTTCCTGAACCAAGTAAAAGCTCAGCAGAGAGAAATCTAGCTGTGAAGGGCATTGTTGCTGAGCCAGAGGACTTGGCCTCTGGTCTGTGATAACCAGGCATAGGAGAATGATCAATTACCAATTTCTAACAGCTGTGTGCAGGGACCAGGTTGGCTCTCAGAGAGCACCATGTGTGCAAAGGAGAAAATGCTCCAGGTCTGACCTGCCACGGCAAGAGAGGTGGTTGACTTTTCACAAGTGGGGGATCCTGAGCTGTTCCAGACCCTGGGTTCCCCCCACCCATGCTCATTCCAGGTGACCACAAAGAGGGATGCACACTGTTCTCTTTTCTGTGTCATAGCCCAGCACTTTGACCCTGGGGTTCACAATTATCAAGCATCCAGGATCCAGCCAATGAGGTGGCCATCCAGCCACTACCCAGAGGTGAGGCAGTCTTGGGACAGTGCCTCCTGGATGTCAGTCAGAGGCTGAGAGTGAAGCCACCCTGGACATTCAAGACTCTTGTGGAAGAAAGTGAGCGGACGTGTGGGGAGGAGAGCGCTCTGAGTAGAACCTTCCTTGGGACCTTGAGCCTGGACCATTTTTGCTATTTGCCTTTTGAGGCACTTTAGCAAGCTAAACCTTTTCAATCAAGAGGAATGAAGATTTTAATGAATTTGGACAAAGCTTTCTGTAATGTATGGTTCCTGGAGGGACCAAAGGGCTGGGGACATGTGGTCTGGTTACTGCAGATGCCACTCCAATGTACCAAGAAGCTCACAGAGCCAGAAAAAGGGAAAAGAGGGCAGAGGCAAAGGTACTTTACCTATCAGTGATTTATAGAAGGTACTGTGTTAGATTCTCAAAACAACCCTAGATGTCAAGGATCTTTTTTTTTAACACTGTGCAACAGATGACAAAACAGAGGCGGCATGCTCAAAGTCATACAGCTAGACAGGGATGGAACCAAGATTCAAATACAAGCCTTTGTGACCCTACCTTCTCCCAGTGGGGTGCCTCCTTCCTCATGGGCAAAAGTAGAAACAGCTTTGAGCAGGTCTCCCCCACCCCTGCGAGGCTGTGAGCCATGAGGGCACTCACATGGCTTCCTCTCTCTTCCCCAGGACTGCCGGCAAGGTGTGCAGGTCCCCTAGCTCTCTCTCGTGGACTTTGAGCTTTCAGACACAGAAGCCTCCCCATGACTCCGTATCGCATCCGCAAATACCGGGAGAGCGACCGCAAGTGCGTCCTGACCTTGTTCTACGGGGGCCTGGCCGAGCACATCCACACCACCTTCTGCCATGTGCTGAAGCTGCCCCAAACCCTCATGCTCTTACTTGGGGGATCCCTGGCTCTAATGCTCATCTTTGGCTCCTGGCATCTGGCCCTCGGGTTCAGCCTCACCCTTCTCCCTGTCCTATGGTTCCTTGCTAAACGTCCATGGAAGAGCTTTAAAGAGTATACTTTCAGTACAGACATGGGTGACATCACCAAATCCTACATGAGTGAGTCTGGGTGGCTGAGTCTGAAGAGAAAGTGGTGGGCATGGTGGGAGCTCTGCCAATGGATGATCCCAACTTTCGGGGAAAGAGGTTGCAGTTGCTTCACCTCTTTGTGGCCGTTGAGCACCGTCGTCAGGGGATAGCAAAAGCCCTGGTCAGGACTGTCCTCCAGTTTGCCCGGGACCAGGGCTGCAGTGAAGTTTTCCTTTACTCCTAGTCTGTGCATGACTCTGCCCTGAACCTCTTCTGGGGCATGGGCTTTCGTGAGACAGGCAAGTCCTACTTCAATATGAGCACAAAACTAATGGGTATCCCTGCACTTCATCTCCTCTACCACCTGCCTACTGCTCAGGCAGAGAATCTGTGATCTCCTTCCTTGTGTCAGGACAGGATCTATCCTGCTGTAACAACAAGTAAACCCTGACCTTTCAGTGCTATGACACAATCAAACTTGCAATTCATTTGTATCTGGGACCCACGTGTTTGGTGATGGGGTGTTGTATGTTCTGGTCCACTCACTCTTTTGGATCACCTCTGTTTCATTTTCCTAGTGCAATGATAAGGTTGCGTTTATTAAAAAAAAAATAAATCAATAATAAACATGTATTTAACTGATGAGTCTTTGGGTCAGTAATTTTTGTCTGACCTTGGCTAGGCAGCTCCTCTGAGTTCAGGTGGTGTTGAAGAAATACTGTGGGGCTAGTTGAAGTGACAGTGCGACGGGCCCTTTCATTGTCCAGCAGGCTAGCTCAGGCATGGTTTTAATGTAATTGTGAAGAGCAAAAGCCAAACTAGAAAGAAGCAAATTCATTTTCAAGTCCCTGTAAGGTGTCACATTTCTGGCATTCTAGACTCAGGGGGAGGAACGGACTGGTCTCTGTAGTGAGCTGCCAAGTCACATAACAAAAGGGGTGAGATTTGGCCACAGGAGAAGAATCAGGAGCAGTGAGACCATCTATCCACTCTAGCTCTAGGTGTCTGTGGAGGGAAAGAAGGTGGCTGACTATACAGTGTGACATATAATATGGGCTAGACCTGAAAGTGGTGTAATCCTCAACCTACTGACTGGGACCCAGTCATGTGGCCCCATCAGGATTGATGAGAGGCTGGGCCTGTAGTCTTCCCCTGCTCTCCAGGAAGAGGACACTGGATTGATGAGTATCCCGGACCTGCCACACTTGGAACACATCCTTGTCCCCAGATGCTCAGAGACCCCAGATTTTCATAGGCACCTCCAGCTTGACCAGGTCAGCCCTTAGGCATTGGATACCATGGTGAGTTGAGACTTGGCCTGTGTAGGTGTTAGCAGCACCACTCTCTTTCTCAACTAGTTGACTGCCAATGCTGGGTAGGCCATGGATAGTCTAGAACCTCTCGCTGGCATCCCTCAATTCAGACATGGAGTCCCCCATCTAATCCAGAAGTCCAGGCACTCTTTCATCCAGGTTCTTGTGTCACACAGGCAGTACTGAGGCTCTCTACCACACTGTCCGTGTTCCTGCTCATAACTGACCTCCTCTGAAGGGCCAAGACCACACTAGGCCCAATCCTACCTTCTGGCTTTTCTGGCACATTTCATCCAAACGAAGACCCTTTCCCAAGCGCATGGGATAGTTCCAAAAATTAGTGCCTTCTTGCTGAGGACCCCAGACCTCAAGTCTGGCCCCCATGCTGGTCTCTCCCTCCCCCAGCCATAGTCACACATAATCATCTCTGCCAGGCTGTCCACCTCCTCAGGTGGTGCTGCCGCCATTGTGCTTCTCTGAAAACTTAACCATCCACATCATGTGTCAAACTGTCCCTCCTATTCCCCACATTTTAAACCAAACTTCTGTGACTTCCTGAGTTGTGATTACAGATTCTGACTGAGTTAGGAGAACCTGGAGCCTGCGCTCAGAGAGGTCTCTCCTGCTCCTTCTCCCATCAGCTTCCCTGACCCTGGAAGGTCTGTGCTCCTCACAAGGAGCTCCTCAGTGGCACTTGGCTAGGGCCAGAGTCAAGGAAGGTCCACAGTGATCCCTCCATCTTTGGACGATTTACTCTGTAACAATGACATGGCTTGACTAATCCCAGACAGGCAAGATCCAGGACCTGCTGGGGGTTACATTTCCAAGGAGACCAAAGGAGGAGCAAGGACTGGTACATTGGCATATAAAGTGATGAGGAATCCTGGACACTGTGGAAGGACATTAAAAGAGCCTCAGCCCACTCACTGGTGGAGGGTTTCTCAGAGAACACAGGTGAAATTCAGAACCAGGATTGGGGCTTGGCCTTCCCCTGCTGCACTGTCTGTACTCACTCCCCAGCTTTATGCAGCCAGATTCTTCCAATAACCAAAGGTCTCTTTCTGCTCAAGGCATTTGAAGGAATTTCCTTATTGAGCAGGCTTTAAAAGGACATCAAGAAAAGATACAGCTGGGTCCTGATGTCCAGAGGACCGTTGTTTATTAGACCTAAAAAATATATTTAGTTATGAACCACTTTACCAAAGTGTTTATGGTAAGTTTAGAAAATATAGGATATACAAAAACATCTTATTATCATGCATAATAAAATGAATACCCATGAACCTACCACCTGACTGAGAACTTGAAAGGCAACACTATTTTGACAAGACTTTCAAAGCTCACCGCGTTTCTTCCCCAATCCCGTCTTCTTCAAGAGATAAAATTATTTTGAGTTTTAAAAAATCCATTAGTCTATCTATCTGTCTATCTATCATCTCTCTATCATCTGTCCATCTACTTATCTGATCTCAAAACGACATGAGTCCCTAAGGGACTCTACACATCATGTTTACCTTAGTTTGTTTTTTACTTTATAGTGTTGGTATCATTCAAATTGCCTCATGAGAGTTCTTTATATATTCTTTTGCAGTTTCCTTTTTTCTATATTGGTTCTAAGATTCATAAAATTTGATGTGCCTCAATTTTCTCTTCTGGCTAGATTTCTTTTGTGTAAATACACCACTTGTCCCTTACACATTCTTTCGTCAAAAAACATTTGGGTTGTTTCCGGTTCTTTGCTATTATGAATCTGTCCTTATGAGCCTTTCTGGGCTGATAATTGGTCTATACTTCTTGCCAGAATTGCCAAATTGTAGACTGAATGCAAACTTCCTCAAGAAGAATGTGAATTTCATGTGATCTACATCCCTGTCACTTTTAAGACTTTAAACTTTTTTGCCAATGCAGTGAGTGCAAACAGTGTCATTTTTTAAAAAAATTCTACTCATAATGTGCACTTCCCTAATTAACAATAAAGTCAAGAAACTTTTCATATGTTAATTAACCATTTGTGTTTGCTCTTCTCTGAAATTACCTGCTTGTGTTTCTATTTAGCCTGTTTTTCTATAAATTGTTTTTAAACATTACTTCATGAAAGTTCTTTATATAGTCTGAATACAAATCCTTTGTTGGTTACATGTGCTGCAATGGTACGCTCCCCTTTTGTGCCTATCTTTTTACAATTTCTCTGATATCACTAGATAAACAAAAACCTGACATGTATTATCAAATAAGACTTTTAAAATTTTTTATTAAGACAGTCTGTGTGTGTGTGTGTGTGTGTATTTATTTTTTATTTAGAGACAGGGTCTTTCTCTGTCACCCAAGCTGGATTGCAGTGAATGATCACAGCTCACTGCAGCTCCACCCTGCCACTTCTGCCTCCAGAGTAGCTGGGACTACAGGCATTATGCCATTAATCTGGCTAATTATTTTATTTCATTTTTTGTAGAGATGGGATCTCACTATGTTGCCCTGGCTGTTCTTGATTGCGTAGCTTCAAGCAATCCTCCCATCTCAGCCTCCCAAAATACGGGACTATATCCACAGTACCCAGACCAAATGAGTTTACCAATCTTTCTCTTTATGGTTAGTACTCTGTCCCTGAGACATTTTTTTCATGTCTCATATTTTCTCATAAAAATTGTAATGTTTTGCCATTCACCTTTGTCTTTTTTTGTCATTATTTCTATTAAAGTTATATGTGTGCCTATTTTTAAAATCCAGAGTTCTATACATTTGTCATGCCATAAAGTGGCCCTACCTTTCCCTGCATGTGCTCACTTGCACCTCCTGAGCAGACTGTGTGACTCCAGCTCAATTGTTCGGGTCTAGCTTGTCTGATGTCGAGCTGCACAAGAGGTGGAGGGCAAGGCTCCACCATGCATGCATGCACTTCTCTCCTCGTGAGCTTCCCAATGTGGTTAGATGGAACAAGTCCATGATTTTGTTCTTCTTCATGACTGCATAATACTCCATCATGTATATATGCCACATTTTCTTTATCCAGTCCATTTTCAATGGTCAGTAGGATTGGTTCCATGTTTTTACTATTGTGAATAGTGTCGCAATAAACATGCATGTTCAGGTGTCTTTTTGTAGAATAATTTCTGTCCTTCCTAATATATTCCCAAGAGAGGGATTGCTGTTTCAAATGTGTTAGGACACAGATAGGGTGAGGGTGGAAGGATGGATGGAGAGAGAAGCACAGCACCGCTGGAGCCAGCAAGCCGGAGGTGTGCGCTGACAACCCAAGATCTGAGTAATGCAAAGAATTGCAACAAACAAAGAGGTGAGAGAAGAAAAGATTTATTTAAGATAAGTTCACTCCCCACAGACAGGGAGTGAAGCTACACTCTAGATGAGTGTGGCACCATAGTCCTCTGAGTCCTGGGTTAAATTCTTTCCCCTGGAGATGTTGCAATCAGGTAGACATGACTGTCGTGACTTCCTAACTGACCACCTGCAAATGTCTTAGAGAACCTGTGACACAGAGACCCATTAATGTCTGTCCATATTATCATAGCCCCTAGAGAAGGGCATGACAAGGATTCCAGTGCTCCTGCACCTTCCCAAACGACATTCCTTAGAGCTAATGGAGAGTGCACCTCCCCCTATCTCCCATGCATTCCCAGTGGGTAGCTTTGGGGGATCCTTGACTTCCCTGTAGATAGTGCCCAATTTACTGGAAAATTGAATCCCCACCTACTCCCCCCCTGAGTGGTCATACATTTTGTAATTACAAGTTTCATGACTTCTACAATCCTTACCCACTATAAGATGTCTTAGGCCTTGTAAATTCCCTTTACTCTAGGCAAGCTTGACTGCTGCTATGAGATACCTTTGTCATTAGGAAGACTGTATTTCTGAAAATACAAAGTTGGCAAGGTTAATTTTACTTAAAGTATGCATTTCTCCAAAACATAGCTTCTACTTTCTCATCATTATATTAAGCTTTAGGAACAAGAAAAAAAATGACTTTTGGTTCTTGGTCTGTCCTTTCAATATGGAAAGTCAATTTTTAGTTCTTTTAGGAATTGCCACACTGTTTTCCATAGAGGTTGAACTAGCTTAAACCCCCACTAACAGTGTAGAAGCATTCTCTTTTCTCCTCACCCGTACCAGCATCTGTTGTTTTTGACTTATCAATGTTAGCCATCCTTGCTTGGGTTAGGTGGCATCTCATTGCAATTTTGATTTGCATTTCTCTGATGATTAGTGAGGCTAAGCATTTTTTCATGTGTCTGTTGGTTGCTTGTATGTCATCTTCTGAGAAGTTTCTATTCATGTCATTTCCCACTTTTTAACGGAGTTGTTTTTTTTCTTCCACTTCATTTGAGTTCCTTGAGTTTCTGTATGTTAGACCTTTGTCAGATGCATAACTTGCAAATATTTTTTACCATTCTGTGGGTTGGTTCTTTACTCTCTTAATAATTTCTTTTGCTGTGCAAAAACTTTTCAGTTTGATGAGATTCCGCTTATCTATCTCAGCTTTTACAGCATTTGCTTTTGGGGACTTGGTCAAGAATTCATTTCATATTATGATGTGTATAAGAGTGTTCCCTACATTGTCTTTCAGGATTCTCATAGATTTTACAATTAAGTCTTTGATCCATTTTTAGTTGATTTTTGTGCCAGATTAACTCTTGTCCAAATGTGAAAACAAGACCAAATGTCCATCAGCAGGTGAATGGATAAATAAAATGTGGTACATCCATACAGTGGGATATTATTTAACCTTAAAAAGGAATGAGAGTCTAGCCAGGTGTGGTGGCACATGCCTATAGCTCCAGCTACTTGGAAGGCTGAGGCAGAAGGATCACCTGAGCCCAGCAGGTCGAGGTTGCGGTGGCTATGAACATGCCACTGCATTCCAGCCTGGGCAACACAGTGAGATTCCAACTTAAAAAAAAAAAAAGAGTGAGGAGTGAGAGTCTGACACAAGCTACAACATGGCTGAGCCTTCAAAGCATTAGGATAAATAAGCCAGACACTATTGAACAAATATCATATGGTTCCACTTACACGAAGTAGTCAGAATAGGAAGTTCACAGAGACAGAAAGTAGAGCAGAGGTTACCAGGGACTGAGGAGGAGAAAACAAGGAGTTATTGCCTAATAGGTACAGAGTTTCTGTTTGGGATGGTGAAAAATTCTGTAAGTAGATCATGACAACAGTTAATCAACATGGTGAAAATAATACCACTGAACTGTTCACTCTAAAATGATTAGTTGTATGTCATGTATGTTTTAGCATAAGGAAAAAAATTTTAAAAAAAAACAAGAAGGAGAGGTTGAGGGAGATCAAGCTGGCAGAATTTTTCTGCATGCACCACATTCTCACTTGTGCACATAGGCCTGCCCATACAGATACATGTGTATAGGAAGCAAAAACAAAAAATAAAAAATTAATTCTAGTTCAACCAGTATTGTATAAAAAGAATTCTTAAAAGGTTACCACATTCAAAATAAAATCTCATCCTTCAAATTGAACAAGTTATTTATTAGCTGAGGAAAAGTGAATAGAAGTCTGGAGTTAACAGTGTGGTTCTCCTCACTGCTGGGTCCCAGTCACTGACCTCTAAAATAATCTTGGATCCTGCCCTCCCTCTTTCCTACAGTCTGGAAAACCACCAGTCTCCTACCCTACACTTGCCCAAAGGGGTCCCTATACAAATCACAAATCAGCATTGGGCCATTCCCTGGCAGCCCCTACATTCCCATGACCAGTCTGATTCACTGCCACAACCACAGTCCAGGCCCACCCCCTCCACTCCTCACAGATGGAAACCAGTCATAGCCTACCTTTGCCAAAGATCCAGGCCTTCCTTGAGCAAGTATCAACATCAGTGATCTTGCTCCCTGACAGAGAAGGACTTGAAATCTCACTGTCCCAGAAGCGAGTTGGGGTTAAAGATGGCACCACCCTTGGCTCCCTGAGGGCAGACTTGTCATAACAGCAATGATCCCCATTTAAAAAATCCTTCAAAATCTTCACTCTTTAATCCTATATGTGCTCCTTTTTAATTTTATAGCCATCTCAACTCTTCTATTTTTTCCTAATTTTTGAGAAGATATTTACATAACATGAAGTTAACCATCTTAAGGTGTACAATTCTTTGCCATTTGGTAAATTCACAATGTTGTGCAAGCACTGCCAATATCAAGTCCCAAAAAATTTTCATCACCCCAAAAGGGAATCTGGACTCATAGAGCTATCACTCTTCATGTCCCCTGCCTCCAACCTTGGAAATACTGATGCTGTTTTTGATAACCTTCTTTGGAATGACCTCATTTTGGTCTCAGAACTCATGGCAGAATTTCTTACCTATCATATTGAGTGTTAGTTAAGGCAGAGACAGGTTTATTCCCAGTCCATGCTATCCATTTAATTTCTCTTTTTCTTATTAACTTTTAAAAAGGGTATATTGCAGGGCATGGTGGCTCACGCCTGTAATCCCAACACTTTGGGAGGCAGAGGTAAGAGGATTGCTTGAGCCCTGGGGTTTGAGACCAGCCTGGCAGGTGAGACCTCTACAATCAATAAAAAAAAATAGCTGGGCATGGTGGCATGTGCCTGTAGTTCCAGCTACTCGGAATACTGAGGTGAAAAGACGCCCAGCAGATTGAGGCTATGATGGCCATAAGCATGCCATTGCACTCCAACCAGGGCAACAGAGTGAGACTCCTACTCAAAACAAAAGGGAGGCAGGGGCATGAACAGTTGTGGTGCAAGCATTAGAGGAAAAGTAATAAAGGAGCTTGAAAAGGAACCACCAAAGAAGTAAAAGGAGACCAGGAAAGAAGGGTGATAGGATCTGAAGAGGCATTTATTGAAGCAGGCTAGGTGTGGAACCCTGAAGTTTCTGTAATTGATATTATCTTATGGAGCCATAGCTCCTTTCAAGATTCACTCTATAGGAGACAGAGTCTCACTCAGTCTCTTAGTTCTGTTGAACTCCTATAACAAAATTCCCATAAACAAAATAGCCTATAAACAAATTTATTTCTCACAATCCTGGAGGCTGGCAAGTCCAAGCGTAAGGCACCAGCAGATTCTGTGTGTGGTGAGGATCTATTCCCCATAAACAGTGCCTTCCATATGTCCTCACATGGCAGGAGGGACAAACAGTGGGGGCTGCACACTTGTGATCCAATCACCTCCCAATGGCCCCAGCATGAAGAACACCATTTTGAGGGTGAGGTTTCGGTGTATACATTTTGGGGAGCACATTCAGAACACACACCCAGGCACAGCAAGTAATATTAAGAATGGAGGGGCCAGGTTTGGTGGCTCAGCCTGTAATCTCAGCACTTTGAGAGGTCGAGGCAAGTGGATTACCTGACCTCGTGGATTTGAGACCAGCCCCGGCAACTTGGCGCGACATCATCTCTACAATAAAACAAAAATTAGCCAGATATGGTAGCGCATGTCTGTGGTTCTGGCTACTTGAAGTCTGAGGCAGAAAGATTGCCGGAGCCCAGCAGGTTGCTGCTGGGGTGGCCATGAGTGTGCCACTGCACTCCAGCCTGGGCAACAGAATGAGACTCCAACTCAAAAAAAAAAATATGGAGGAACTCCTCCAAAGTTAAGTAAGTCTAAGAACTGAACTGAAAGCATTCATTGCAGTTAGGAGGTCATCCGTGATCTCACCAGCAGTGGTTTTAGGGACCAGAAGTCAGTGGTGAGGAGTGGAAATAAGCAATGTGGTGTGGAGGTCAGCCTCCTGTTCTGGGTCTGCTGTGAGTGGCAGCACACCCCGGAGGTAACGGGGGTGAAAGAGAACTACACAGCCACCCTTAGGGTGGATCCCAGGGACATTCTGAGTGAGCTGCTCTCTGATTATCAACTGCTTTCCTGTGTGTGTTGGTGTGTAAGAGGCACTTTACAGGGGTATAAGAACACTCTTTTACCAATATGATCAACTCAGAGGCTGCAAGGTGAAACCTAGCCTGGGAAGCTTGGACATTTCATAACAGAACCAGCTGCTAATCATCTCTTCTCTTCACCCCCAGAGCCACCTTCTCAGACTCTGCCCTTACTGAACAGATGGGGCAACTGCTGGCACCAGCTTCACCCTCTCTTTCCGCTCCATGTCCAGTGCCTCTTCCCAACCCTCACTCTCAGCTGATGACTCTGTTTCCTAGTTCATTGCCAAAGCCCAGAAGATGACAAAAGACATAATGAAGAGAACTTCTCATACCCACCACATCTACAACTGTCAGCCCCTATCCATCTCTGTCTGCACTGTTTGCATGTCTGCCTGTCTTGCACACTGACAGCACCTCTTTATAATCGTAAATACTATTATACTTTATAACAGTAAATTATAATTTAATGATAATTATAAATACTTTATAATGGCAAATTCTATGTTATATATATTGTATCATGGGAAAATGTAAACAATTCTACAGGTTATTCCTTCCCATATCATCTTGCCATGTATACTATCATAATAGCTTAAGCTCTATGTGAGATGGTGATATTGGGGCTCAGAAAGTAATACCCCAAAACATGCGTCTTTGGTGTGCTAGTTGAAAGGACAGACCGAGAGTGAGAAGCCATTTTTCATCTTGTTATTAAAACCTGACACAATGATGAGAAAATAGAAGCTATGTTTTGGAGAAATGCATACTTTAGATAAAAAAGTAACATTACCGACTTTGTCTTTTCAGAAACACAGGCTTCCTGATGCCAGAGGTATCTCCTAGTGGCAATCAAGTTTGCCTAGAGTAAAGGGAATTTACAAGGTCTAAGACATCATGCATTGGGCAAGGATTTTAGAAGTCACGAACTTATAATTACAAAAGTTATGACTGCTTAGAGGGGGAGCAGGTGGGGATTCAATCTTCCAGTAAATTGGGCGCTATCTACAGGGAAGTCAAGGATCCCCAAAGCTACCCACTGGGAATGCACGAGGGATAGGGGGAGGTGCACCCTCCATTAGCTCTAATAAATGTTATTCAGGAAGGTACAGGAGCACTGGAATCCTTGTCATGCCCTTCTCTAGGGGCTATGATAATATGGACAGACATTAATGGGTCTCTGTGTCACAGGGTCTCTAAGTCACTCACAGGTGGTTGATAAGGAAGTCACAGCAGTCACATCTACCTGACTACAACATCTCCAAGGGAAAGGATTTAAGCCAGGGCTCAGGGGGCTATAGGACCACACTCATTCAGAGTGTAGGCCTGCTATGGGGTCACACTCATCTAGAGTGTAGGCCTGCTTCCTGTCTGTGGGGAGTGAACTTTTATAAATAAATCTTTTCTTCTTTCACCTCTTGTCAGTTTCAAGAAGAAAATGACTTTTCAAGTTAATATATGCCAAATTGGACCTTGACTTCAATAAAGTTATTCTGAGGTCCTAAGAAGCCACTACTGTATGGAAAGAATCCAGAGGGAGCTAGTAGCAACAATCCCTTTTCTCCCTCCTGTCTCCCCCCACCGCAGTCCCCCAGCACTGGCACATATCCAGTCAAGGACACTAGCATTCCTCTCTTGGACCACCTCCTCTTCCTCTAGATTCTCTAGAGATGCAAATTTTTTCCACAAGAGATTACTTGGCAGGGACATTTCAATCTCTTGGCCCTGTGGCAGCCATTTTGAAATATGTCAAAGAAATATATTTGGGGATAAAACATTTTTATTTCCTTCAGGTTTTGTTGTCTGTCATTGTGTTGCAATTCTTTGCATTACTCGGATCTCTGGGTGTCAGTGTGCACCTCTGGCACACCAGCTCTGGCAGTGCTGTGCCCCTCTTCACCCATCCACCCTCACCCTATCCGTACCCTAACACTAGTTACTTCAAAAACAGGCACCTGAGGAACAGCAAGTGCAGAGAGGAGCTTTTGCTTAGATTCCCTTTTCTGACCAAAGGCAGTTCTGGAAGAAATCTTATGAATCAGGGAAGAAAAACTCACCCATAAGAGAGTAAACAAAAGGATGACACCAAGCACAGACTACCTCCTATTCTGATGGTCTACTACTGGAAAAATTTGTATGATTTCGGGGACTTTTTATCTGCATGAGAGGATAATCTTGGGTGTCCATTCATTTCCTCCCCTTATCTTCCTATAGCTTGTCACCACTCCCCTACCCCAGCCCCAAGCCCCAAACTTCGTTTTCTTTATGTACTTGGGATGCTACATGAAATTCAGTTATTTGGCCTTTCATGGAATTCAGTATTTTTGTGGAGCACCTGTGCTTGTGAAAGGAGTAAATCTGTATTTATTTTCTCCCGTTGATCTGTTGCCTATCCATTTATTTCACAGACTCAAATTCTTCAGAGGTTGAAGGGAAAGTTTTCTTTCTTCCCTACAGTGATCTAGCAAGGAAGAGGAGGGGGTCTAAGAAAGGAATGTTCGTGTCCTTGACTGGATATGTGCCAGTGCTGGGGGATTGGGGTGGGGGGAGACAGGAGGGAGAAAAGGGATTGTTGCTACTAGCTCCATCTGGATTCTGTCCATACAGTAGTGGCCTCTTAGGACCTCAGAATAACTTTACTGAAGTCAAGGTCCAATGTGGCATATGTTAACTTGAAAGGTCATTTTCTTCTTGAAACTGACAGTAGTAAGTAATAAATTATCTCACTTACAATGACAAAGAAACCCTCAACTTCTGCCAAATATATCTAAAGAGGTTTATTCTGAGTCAATATGAGTGACTGTAGCCCAGGGTTACACAATCTCAAGAAGTCCCCAGAAAATGCACCTGAGGTGGTCAGGATATAGTTTCATTCATCTCAGGGAAGCAGAAATTGCAGGTAAAATTATAAGTCACTATGTCGAAGGTGTATATAATTTTTATCCAATATAGTAGAACTACTCAGAGTGGAGGCATTTACAAGTCATAGGTTGGTTTTATGGATTCCTTACTTGACATTTGGTTGAAAAGCTAAGGTTCTTGTTATGTAGATGATGCCCCATAGGTGGCAGGTCTCAGAAAGAATAGATGGTAAATGACTCATTTCGGACCTCAGTTAATCTCTCCTAGACCTGTGAAAGGCCAAGAAGGGAAGGCCTGACTGCATTCATGAAGATTCTCTAGAGATGCAAATTTTTTCCACAAGAGATTACTTGGCAGGGACATTTCAATCTCTTGGCCCTGTGGTAGTCATTTTGAAATATGTCAAAGAAATATATTTGTGGATAAAATATTTTTCTTTCCTTCAGGTTTTGTTATCTGTCATGGGATGCTATACTGGAGTCAGGTTGGAAAGTAATTCTCATTATACTGGGATAACAAAACAACCACTTAAGGAGATGTTATTGTTTGTAGGTCAAAACTCCTTAGCAAGGAATTTGGGCAGAGAAAAAAAGTCAGAGTTTAGTTATCAGTTAAAGAATGTGTCTGCAGATCAACAACCAGCAAGAGGTCCCTTAGTGCTAAGACTTACGGTACAGATGGAGTGAGGGTGAGATGGATGGAGAGGCAAGGGGAGGTGCAGGGGCACAGCACCACTGGAGCTGGCAGGCCAGGGTGTGCACTGGCAATCCAGAGATCTGAGTAATGCAAAGAATTGCAACACACAAAGAGATGAGAGAAGAAAAGATTTACTGAAGATAAGTTCATTCCTCACAGACAGGGAGTGGACCTACACTCTAGATGAGTGTGACCCTGTAGTCCCCCTGAGCCCTGGCTTAAATCCTTTCCCCTGGAGATGTTGCAATCAGGTAGATGTGACTACTGTGACTTCCTTATCGACCACCTGCAAATGTCTTGGAGAACCTGTGACACAGAGACCCATTAATGTCTGTCCATATTATCACAACCCCTAGAGAAAGTCATGACAAGGATTCCAGTGCTCCTGAACCTTCCCAAATGAAGTTCCTTAGAGCTAATGGAGGGTGCACTTCCCCTTATCTCCTATGCATTCCCAGTGGGTAGCTTCAGGGGATCCTTGGCTTCCATATAGATAGTACCTAATTTACTGGAAGATTGAGTCCCCACCTGCTCCCCCTCTGAGCAGTTATAACATTTGTAATTACAAGTTTCATGACTTTTACAATCTTTGCCCAATGCATGATGTCTTAGGCCTTGTAAATTCCCTTTAATCTAGGCAAGCTTGATTGCCACTATGAGATACCTCTGGCATCAGGAAGTCTGTTTCTGAAAAGACAAAGTTGGCCAAGTTAATTTTACCTAAAGTATGCATTTCTCCAAAAATATAGGTTCTACTTCTTCATCATTGTATTAAGGTTTAAGAAAGACATTTTTTTTTTTAATGCATTTCCTGCTCTCGGTCTGTCCTTTCATTCCCCACTCCTGCTCTTGGAAATATTCTTATGATCCTAGGAAATGGGGCAAAGATCATTCTTCTGTAACTACTTCCTGCTGAGGTGGGCCATAGAGATGTCCATACTTGTCTATTTGCAAGGGCATGAATAGGAAATGGCAGAACCTTAACCAAATACTATTTGAATTTAATAAAACATCGAGTGAGAACACAGGCAAAAAATTGTTAAGCAAACAATGATGAAAAAGGCTATTGCTCCCAAAAAACAATATTGGAAAAGTGAAAGTCCTGTGTGCTATATGTATGATTAGCTAAAACCTCTAATTTAGTAATGTAAGTTGAAATATTCCTTTGTAAATTATCTTTAGTTGTACTTGAACAAGGAAATACAGCCACTTTGACAAAGTCTGAAGAAAGAAAAATTGAAAACATTAGAGACATGTAGTTAGGTTGTAGCTTAAATTGAGACCAGGCTCACTGGCTCAGCCTGTAGGAGACTGAAGTGAGTGAATTGCCTGAGCCCGTGGGTTCCAGACCCACCTGGGCAACTTGGTGAGACCTCATCTCTACAAAATAAATCAAAAATTAGCTGGGTGTGATAGTGCACACCTGTAGCTCTGGCTACTTGGAAGTCTGAGGCGGAAGGTCACTGAAGCCCAGCAGGTCAAGGCTGCAGTGGCTGGGAGGGTGCCACTGCACTCCAGTCGGGGTGATGGAGTGAGACTCCAACTCAAAAAAAAAAAAAAAA